>NC_074665.1:73331353-73631353 GCF_029448725.1 Salvelinus fontinalis
GCCACAGAAAGTATTTGACTAGACACAAAATTAAGGAAATTAGAAGGGGGGGGAGAATTTCAGCAGGCAAGAAAATAAAATGAAATGAAACCCAGCCTAACGTGATCATTGACAGCTGCCTTGAAGGACACAAATAAAACATGCTTTCTGCTACTAATATCAGTGAAATGTAGGCTAAACTGACAACGGAGTGAAGAGCAGCAATCTCAACTAGCAAGCAAGTCGCAGCAATGAAGAATTGAGTGTTTGCGCGTTCACGCGAAGGGGGAGAGAATTCTGGCAGGGGGCGATTTTCGGCACAACACCGGGATCTCAGTCGTATCTACCCTGAACACGGATTAATCTGAATAAACAGCCCGGAAGGCGGGCCCAGTACAGGCCTAATGCAAAGTTTAAGAAGGAAAGGCATTGCTAGAGGACTAGCTTCGAACACACGACAATGTGTCTGTCAAGGCTTGATTCTTCATTTTGAACACAACAAAATAACGAAATAAAACCATAAAGCAAATAATTTCATAAAACAACATACTTTCGGCTACATCAGACTAGAATGGGTGCTGCGATGTAACCTTCCAGCCAATCAGAATAGTCTGTGTTGTCTCATGTGTTCCTTTCTCCGCTGAATAATAAATATAAATATAATACACTGAGGTTGTTACATAATATTACAATGTAGCCATCCAAGAAATATCACATTGTAGCCTAGTAGCCTACGCATCCCGAGTAGAGGCAAAATGGCAGTTTGAGATTAAACTATAGCCTCTATTGCGTAGTTCTAATTAGAAAACCTGGTCGATCTGCCAAGTAGGTTCATACAGGAGAGGAAAAAATATGACAAAAAGTGTAGCGATGAAACAAGTGACAATAACTAAATCCAGGATCGTTAACAAATAAGAGCGTTTTCAAAGGGCGATGGTGGGTTGGGTGTTGAAACGAGATGCTGACATGGGAAATGCTTTGCTCTGACAGAAAATTAGCAGAATAGCTAAATAAAGCCAGTCAGAAGATTAAACCTGCACACAATTCTAGAAGCACATTTCGAGAAATAGTCGAGTTCACTTGGATCGGTACAAAAGCTAACATTTAAGAATATAACCCTATAAAATCAAAATAACTTGTCTTACTTGGTTTTGACGGCGGGGCCGTTGAAGGGGAGAGATTCAGGAAGTAGTATGGGTGGGTCAGTGTATTTGTTGTGCTTTTTATTTTATCATTATAGACCCATTTCTGTGTTTGCAAACATTGCCGCACGAGGGTGATGCTCGGAAGTTGGTGGCAGAACACGGGGGAGTTCTTAGAAAACGCCAGCTAAAAAAGCCTATATTTACATGTTACTTATGAGTGCATTTCACACTGCTTTTGGATTACAATTGGATTTTAAGGCTCGTATGAATGTCCTGCTTAATATGTTTGTGTCATCATCGCAAATCAACTGCATTATACTAAAAAAACAAACTTCAACCAGTAAAATGGCTATTTGGCTAGCTTTTGCTACAGCTACAGCTATTCTAGCTAACTACTGCATCCAAAATAGTTATTATGCAAAGATCACAACAAAATATAATTTTAGCGACTGCTCAAGCAAGAATCAAAATATCCTTGGAAACATATGAGAACCCCAAAAAGTTATTTTGTTTAAAAGGAATAAAAACATTAATTTAGGCTATGTTGAATGGGCCCAGATGGTGATGGCTTTCTTTTTTCCCTTTTTTTATTCATAATACGTATCAACAACTTACATTGCTACGTCATACAAAATTGAACGCAGGTATTAACAATAAAATACTAAAACATACAAAAATATCAATGAAATAATAAAAAAATAAACAATTCTAGTGCAATTGTAATCACTCTGAAAAAATATCATTATAATGATTCAGGAAAATGTTATTCTTGTTATTCACTGGGGATAATGTTTTAAGAAGATTGAATTTAACTATGAAAAATGTGTAGTTTTGGTATAGAATTTTTGTTTGTGTATAAAGTATTTGGCAACAAGAATTGAAAAAATCACAATCATTTCAATGGTCTTGTTATCATCGTAATAGTAACATATTATATCCTTCATGTCAAAAACATGGGTAGTGTTCATAATGGTAAATAAGTATTCTGCAAGGTTTTCCCAAAATTCTGACACAAATTTACATTCAAAGAACAAGTGAGACAGATTCTCACCTTTTTCACAGAAAATGCAGATATCATTAATAGCCACAAATTTGGACAACATGGAATTATATGGATATATCTTATGTAAAATGTTTAAGTTTAAGCAGCTGATGCCTGCTTGACTGTCCATTAATTCATGGTACTCCATTCTGTTTATTTGTGTTTTATCTGTCGGCTCTGTGCCTTAACTCAGGATCTGTGTGTAGTTAATCCGACCCTCTCTGCCCAGTCGTCGCCATTTTTACCTTCTGTTGCTGTGTTAGCTGACTAGCTGCTCTTACCTCACCTGTTGTTTTAGCTAGCTCTCCCAATCATGACCTGCAATCACTTTATGCCTTATTGTATGTCTCTCTCAAATATCAATATGCCTTGCATACTGTTGTTCAGGCTAGTTATCATTGTTTTGGTTTGCAATGGACCCCGTAGTTCCACTCTCCGTACCTCTGATACCTCCTTTGTCCCTCCCCCCACACATGCGGTGACCTCACCCATTGAGACCAGCATGTCCAGAGATACAACCTCTCTTATCATCACCCAGTGCCTGGGCTTGCCTCCGCTGTACCTGTGCCCCACCATACCCTGGTCTGCACATTATGCCCAGAATCTATTCTACCACGCCCATAAATCTGCTCCTTTTATTCCTTGTCCCCAACGCTCTAGGCGACCAGTTTTGATAGCCTTTAACCGCACCCTCATCCTACTACTCCTCTGTTCCTCGGGTGATGTGGAGGTAAACCCAGGCCCTGCATGTCCCCAGTCACCCTCATTTGTTGACTTCTGTGATCGAAAAAGCCTTGGCCTCATGCATGTCAACATCAGAAGCCTCCTCCCTAAATTTGCCTTACTCACCGCTTTAGCACACTCTGCCAACCCTGATGTCCTTGCCGTGTCTGAATCCTGGCTTAGGAAGGCCACCAAAAACTCTGAGATTTCCATACCCAACTATAACACTTTCCGTCAAGATAGAACTGCCAAAGGGGGAGGAGTTGCAATCTACTGCAGAGATAGCCTGCAAAGTTCTGTCATACTTTCCAAGTCTATGCCCAAACAGTTCGAACTTCTAATTTTAAAAATTAATCTCTCCAGAAATAAGTCTCTCACTGTTGCCGCCTGCTACCGACCCCCCTCAGCTCCCAGCTGTGCCCTGGACACCATCTGTGAATTGATCGCTCCCCATCTAGATTCAGAGTTTGTTCTGTTAGGTGACCTAAACTGGGATATGCTTAACACCCCGGCAGTCCTACAATCTAAGCTTGATGCCCTCAATCTCACACAAATCATCAAGGAACCCACCAGGTACAACCCTAAATCCGTAAACATGGGCACCCTAATAGACATTATCCTGACCAACTTGCCCTCCAAATACACCTCTGCTGTCTTCAATCAAGATCTCAGCGATCACTGCCTCATTGCCTGTATCCGCCACGGGTCCACGGTCAAACGACCACCCCTCATCACTGTCAAACGCTCCCTAAAACACTTCTGCGAGCAGGCCTTTCTAATCGACCTGGCCCGGGTACCCTGGAAGGATATTGACCTCATCCCGTCAGTCGAGGATGCCTGGTCATTCTTTAAAAGTTACTTCCTCACCATATTAGACAAGCATGCTCCGTTCAAAAAATGCAGAACCAAGAACAGATATAGCCCTTGGTTCACTCCAGACCTGACTGCCCTCGACCAGCACAAAAACATCCTGTGGCGAACTGCAATAGCATCGAAGAGCCCCCGCGATATGCAACTGTTCAGGGAAGTCAGGAACCAATACACGCAGTCAGTCAGGAAAGCAAAGGCCAGCTTTTTCAAGCAGAAATTTGCATCCTGTAGCTCTAACTCCAAAAAGTTCTGGGATACTGTAAAGTCCATGGAAAACAAGAGCACCTCCTCCCAGCTGCCCACTGCACTGAGGCTAGATATCAGTGGTGACCGTGTTAAGTCCGTGATAATCAAAAACTTCAATAAACATTTCTCAATGGCTGTTCATGCCTTCCACCTGGCGACTCCAACCTTGGCCAACCGCCCCGCCCCCCCCCCCCCGCTGCTACTCGCCCAAGCCTCCCCAGCTTCTCCTTTACCCATATCTAGATAGCAGATGTTCTGAAAGAGCTGGAAAACCTGGACCCATACAAATCAGCTGGGCTTGACAATCTGGACCCCCTATTTCTGAAACTGTCCGCCGCCATTGTCGCACCCCCTATTACCAGCCTGTTCAACCTCTCCTTCGTATCATCTGAGATCCCCAAGGTTTGGAAAGCTGCCGCTGTCATCCCCCTCTTCGAAGGGGGAGACACCCTGGACCCAAACTGTTACAGACCTATATCCATCCTGCCCTGCCTATCTAAGGTCTTCGAAAGCCAAGTCAACAAACAGATCACTGACCATCTCGAATCCCACCGTACCTTCTCCGCTGTGCAATCCGGTTTCCGAGCCGGTCAAGGGTGCACCTCAGCCACGCTCAAGGTACTAAACGATATCATAACCGCCATCGATAAAAGACATTACTGTGCAGCCGTCTTCATCGACCTGGCCAAGGCTTTCGACTCTGTCAATCACCATATTCTTATCGGCAGACTCAATAGCCTCGGTTTTTCTAATGACTGCCTTGCCTGGTTCACCAACTACTTTGCAGACAGAGTTCAGTGTGTCAAATCGGAGGGCATGTTGTCCGGTCCTCTGGCAGTCTCAATGGGGGTACCACAGGGTTCAATTCTCGGGCCGACTCTTTTCTCTGTATACATCAATGATGTTGCTCTTGCTGCGGGCGATTCCCTGATCCACCTCTACGCAGACGACACCATTCTGTATACTTCCGGCCCTTCCCTGGACACTGTGCTATCTAACCTCCAAACGAGCTTCAATGCCATACAACACTCCTTCCGTGGCCTCCAACTGCTCTTAAACGCTAGTAAAACCAAATGCATGCTTTTCAACCGTTCGCTGCCTGCACCCGCACGCCCGACTAGCATCACCACCCTAGACGGTTCCGACCTAGAATATGTGGACATCTATAAGTACCTAGGTGTCTGGCTAGACTGCAAACTCTCCTTCCAGACTCATATCAAACATCTCCAATCCAAAATCAAATCTAGAGTCGGCTTTCTATTCCGGAACAAAGCCTCCTTCACTCACGCCGCCAAACTTACCCTAGTAAAACTGACTATCCTACCGATCCTCGACTTCGGCGATGTCATCTACAAAATAGCTTCCAATACTCTACTCAGCAAACTGGATGCAGTTTATCACAGTGCCATCCGTTTTGTTACTAAAGCACCTTATACGACCCACCACTGCAACCTGTATGCCCTAGTCGGCTGGCCCTCGCTACATGTTCGTCGTCAGACCCACTGGCTCCAGGTCATCTACAAGGCTATGCTAGGTAAAGTGCCGCCTTATCTCAGTTCACTGGTCACGATGGCTACACCCACCCGTAGCACGCGCTCCAGCAGGTGTATCTCACTGATCATCCCTAAAGCCAAAACCTCATTTGGACGCCTTTCCTTCCAGTTCTCTGCTGCCTGCGACTGGAACGAATTGCAAAAATCTCTGAAGTTGGAGACTTTTATCTCCCTCAACAACTTTAAAAATCTGCTATCCGAGCAGCTAACCGATCGCTGCAGCTGTACATAGTCCATCTGTAAACTACCCACCCAATTTACCTACCTCACCCCCATACTGCTTTTATTTATTTACTTTTCTGCTCTTTTGCACACCAGTATCTCTTCTTGCACATGATCATCTGATGATTTATCACTCCAGTGTTAATCTGCTAAATTGTAATTATTCGATTTATTGCCTACCTCATGCCTTTTGCACACATTGTATATAGATTCTCTTTTTTCTACCATGTTATTGACTTGTCTATTGTCTACTCCATGTGTAACTCTGTGTTGTTGTCTGTTCACACTGCTATGCTTTATCTTGGCCAGGTCGCAGTTGCAAATGAGAACTTGTTCTCAACTAGCCTACCTGGTTAAATAAAGGTGAAATAAAAAAAAATTAAAAAAAATAAGTGAACATCCTTAAATTTGTTTGGTATACAATATTTGTAAGGCTTAACCATGCATTTTTCCAGACAATGTCAGGAATAAGCATGTTCCAGAAAATTGTTCCTCTCTATGTAAGTTGGTCTTGTGAATGGAGAATTTGTCTTATATTTATTACAACAAGATTTCTCAAGTAAGCCCACGCCTTCCAAACTGAGTTCTGGATAAGCTTTGTGATCATTATCAAAGCTAAGATGAGTTTTCATTAGTGTAGTTACACCACTGGGAACGGCTTTGATGACAGAAATAAACTCTCTGAAAGGTATTGGAAACTCTTTCAATGTTATAAATTGTTCATATGTAAGAATATTACCCCTGTTGTTGAAAACATCAAGAACAAAGTCAATATTCCTCTCATGCCAGCTGGGGTAGAACAATGACATTCCTTACAGTTATGTCTTAATTATTTGACAAAAGAGCTTTATGTGGGGAAAAATTGCGCAAGAAACATATCTTCCAGGCCATTAAAGGTTGTTGGTGAAACCTTGCCAATTTAGTGGGTAATCTTTCAGGAATATAATTACATTTCAGTAAAAATTGAAGACCTCCCGACTTATTAAACACATTATTTGGAATGAAATACCATATTGATCAAACATCTTTTCAACCAGTTGATCTTAAGTGTTATTTACAGTTTACATGCACCTTAGCCAAATACATTTAAACTCAGTTTTTCACAATTCCTGACATTTAATCCTTATAAAAATTCCCTGTCTTAGGTCAGTTAGGATCACCACTTTAGGGCTATATCTGTTCTTAGTTCTACATTTGTTTAACGGGGCATGCTTATTTAAGACGGCGAGGAAAGCACTTTTAAAGAGCAACCAGGCATCCTCTACTGACGGGATGAGGTCAATATCCTTCCAGGATACCCGGGCCAGGACGATTAGAAAGGCCAGCTCGCTGAAGTGTTTTAGGGAGTGTTTGACCGCGGACCCATTACGCACGCAGGCAATGAGGCAGTGATCGCTGAGATCCTGGTTGAAGACAGCAGAGGTGTATTTAGACGGCAAGTTGGTCAGGATGATATCTGATCCTGCGGTATCATAGACTCTTTGATGCAGAGCTTCTTCTCATCCAGAAACTTGTTCCCCTTGGCCATTTTCCAGATGATGTCCCTGTAATGGCTCATAGTTAAGCGCAAAATGATATTGCGAGGGGGTCCATCAGATCTTTGTTTGCCAAGTCGATGTACAACATCAATCACGTCTCTTAGCTTGTCTTTGATGCACAGAGCCACCTTTCCCAGGATATTAATGACTGCTTCCCTAATATCCTCTACCTCTTTTACACCTTGGATTTTCAGATTCCACCTGCGAGAGTACCTTTGAAGTTCAGCTACATTCTTACACAGCTCATTATTTTGGGATTGCAGTTTCTTGAACTCATTCTATAGGAACGTTATCTTTTCCTTGTTCTCGCTCACAATTGTGTGAAGCTGACTGACAGTTTCTGACAAATTATCGATCCTCTTTGATGTTACTTCGGTGGCTCGCTCTATGATGGACACTTTGGAGAACGTGGCATCTTATTTAGTAGACAGGGACTGGATTGCAGAGAAAAGTTCAGACATGGAAATGTCCTCTTTTACTTTTTTCACCGGTGGATTTTTTATTGGCGTCTGAGGTAAAGAGGTTGCAAGGATTACATCCTGGTCAGTTTTCTTCTTTCTATTGTTTGAGCTCGCGGCATCTTGTGTATCCATGCTGCTCTGGCTCTCGTCGTGGCTAGCTAGCATGTCTGCCGTCTTCTGTGAGGCTTGGATATTCCGTCAACTATTGTCTTTCTGTTGTGTTCTTCCCATTCAACTTGACAAAAACGAACTCTAAACTTATCCTATGTTGCTAAAACAAGTTATAATTAGTTTCTTTCAACATTGATAGCCAATATTAGACTTAACCGCCTAACCCTCAATATTGCTTTGACAGGCGAGAACACACTCCCTCTCACAGCAACGCCATCTTGGCCCTCCCTGATATCTTTCTTACTAAGGTCAAAAGTCTGTGCGTGACGTCAGTGTGTCGAGGTCTATATATTTTTTTCTGACGGCATACTTTAATTTAACATATTTACATCATCATTCAAAGTCTATCTATACATTTGTATTTTATCCTAATTTAAATAAACTTACAATAACATACACATACATTTTCTCCCAAATCACATTATTATACAATATTCAAGTACAATCCAGCCAAACTGTAGGTTTAATCTGAATAAATTAACCTGTTAAGGCACACTCAGTAGTTTGTTACAAACAACAAAATAACTGATTAAAAAAAAGCCCTATAAAATGCTTTGAGAGATAAGATAGACTTTGAGAGATAGGTCTCAAGTTTTATTGTTACGTGCACAAGTACAATGAAACCAGTGCAGTAATCAAGATCAGTAGTAAAAATATTTAAAACATAAAGTAGAAAGTCAGTAGCTATATACAGGGTTTTTTTTTTTTTTTTTTTTTTTTTTTTTCTAGGGGTGGATCAGCTTAGTATTGCGGAAAGAATGTTGCTTCCAATGTAATTGTCTGCATCATTTCCATTCCCCCATTCCCGCTATATACAGGGTTAGTTCCAGGGTCTTTAACTACACTGCTCAAAAAAATAAAGGGAACACTTAAACAACACAATGTAACTCCAAGTCAATCACACTTCTGTGAAATCAAACTGTCCACTTAGGAAGCAACACTGATTGACAATAAATTTCACATGCTGTTGTGCAAATGGAATAGACAAAAGGTGGAAATTATAGGCAATTAGCAAGACATCCCCAATAAAGGAGTGGTTCTGCAGGTGGTGACCACAGACCACTTCTCAGTTCCTATGCTTCCTGGCTGATGTTTTGGTCACTTTTGAATGCTGGCGGTGCTTTCACTCTAGTGGTAGCATGAGACGGAGTCTACAACCCACACAAGTGGCTCAGGTAGTGCAGCTCATCCAGGATGGCACATCAATGCGAGCTGTGGCAAGAAGGTTTGCTGTGTCAGTGTAGTGTCCAGAGTATGGAGGCGCTACCAGGAGACAGGCCAGTACATCAGGAGACGTGGAGGAGGCCGTAGGAGGGCAACAACCCAGCAGCAGGACCGCTACCTCCTCCTTTGTGCAAGGAGGAGAAGGAGGAGCACTGCCAGAGCCCTGCAAAATGACCTCCAGCAGGCCACAAATGTGCATGTGTCTGCTCAAACGGTCAGAAACAGACTCCATGAGGGTGGTATGAGGGCCCGACGTCCACAGGTGGGGGTTGTGCTTACAGCCCAACACCGTGCAGGACGTTTGACATTTGCCAGAGAACACCAAGAATGGCAAATTCGCCACTGGCGCCCTGTGCTCTTCACAGATGAAAGCAGGTTCACACGCACATGTGACAGACGTGACAGAGCCTGGAGACGCCGTGGAGAACGTTCTGCTGCCTGCAACATCCTCCAGCATGACCGGTTTGGCGGTGGGTCAGTCATGGTGTGGGGTGGCATTTCTTTGGGGGGGCCGCACAGCCCTCCATGTGCTCGCCAGAAGTAGCCTGACTGCCATTAGGTACCGAGATGAGATCCTCAGACCCCTTGTGAGACCATATGCTGGTGCGGTTGGCCCTGGGTTCCTCCTAATGCAAGACAATGCTAGACCTCATGTGGCTGGAGTGTGTCAGCAGTTCCTGCAAGAGGAAGGCATTGATGCTATGGACTGGCCCGCCCGTTCCCCAGACTTAAATCCAATTGAGCACATCTGTGACATCATGTCTCGCTCCATCCACCAACGCCACGTTTTACCACAGACTGTCCAGGAGTTGGCGGATGCTTTAGTCCAGGTCTGGGAGGAGATCCCTCAGGAGATCCCTCAGGAGACCACCCGCCACCTCATCAGGAGCATGCCCAGGCATTGTAGGGAGGTCATACAGGCACGTGGAGGCCACACACACTACTGAGCCTCATTTTGACTTGTTTTAAGGACATTACATCAAAGTTGGATCAGCCTGTAGTGTGGTTTTCCACTTTAATTTTGAGTGTGACTCCAAATCCAGACCTCCATGGGTTGATAAATTTGATTTCCATTGATAATTTTTGTGTGATTTTGTCGTCAGCACATTCAATTATGTAAAGAAAAAAGTATTTAATAAGAATATTTCATTCATTCAGATCTAGGATGTGTTATTTTAGTGTTCCCTTTATTTTCTTGAGCAGTGTATATACAGGGTCAGTTCCAGGGTCAGTAACTATATACAGGGTCAGTTCCAGGGTCAGTAGCTATATACAAGGTCAGTTCCAGGGTCAGTGCCAATACCATATTTACAATGTGCAAGGATAAAGGAGTGGTAAGGAGTGGTAGGGGTAGATATGTATAGGGGTAAGGTGACTAGGCATCAGGATATATTATAAACAGAGTACCAGAAGCGTATACAGTATGATGAATGTGTGTGCTTGTTATGTTCAGTATGTGAGCAAATTAAGTGAGTGTGCGTGTGTGTGAGTGAAAGGTCAATGTAGATGGTCCGTGTAGCCATTTTGTTAACTATTTAGCAGTCTTATGGCTTGGGGATATAAGCTGTTCAGGAGCCTGTTGGTGTCAGACTTGTTGCTCCGGTACCACTTGCTGTGCGGAAGCAGAGAGAACAGTCAATGACTTAGGTGTCTGGAGTCTTGCAACATTTTCCGGGCCTTCCTTTCATGATATAGAGGTCTTGGATGGCAGGGATCTCAACCCCAGTGATGTACTGGGCTGTCTGCACCACCATCTGTAGCGCCATGCGATCGGGGGCTTAGCAGTTTCCATACCAAGCAGTGACGCAGCCAGACTGTTTGCGTGTGTGTGGACCATTTTAAGTCCTTAGTGATTTGGACACAGAGGAACTTCAAATCAAATGTTATTTGTCACATGCTTCGTAAACAACAGGTGTAGACTAACAGTGTAACACCTACGTGTTTCAAGCAAACCACCATAGTCACTGTGCCCAAGGTAACCTGTCTAAATGACTACCGCCCCATAGCACTCACATCTGTAGCCATGAAATCTTTTGAAAGGATGGTCATGGCTCACATCAATACCATCATCCTAGAAACCCTATGCCCACTCCAATTCGCATACTGCCCAACGGATCCACAGATAACGCAATCTTTATTGTTCAACACCATAGTGCCTTCCAAGCTCATCACTAAGCTAAGAAGCCAGGGACTGAACACCTCCCTCTGCAACTGGATCCTGGACATCCTGATGGCCCGCCCCGAGGTGGTGAGGGTAGGCAACAACACATCTGCCACGCTGATCCTCAACACGGAGGCCCCTGAGGGGTGCGTGCTTAGTACCCTCCTGTACTCCCTGTTCACACAGGACTGCATTGCCAAACACGACTCCAACGCCATCATTAAGTTTACCAATGACAATAGTGTTAGGCCTGATCACTGACAACGATGTGACAGCCTATAGGGAGGTCAGAGACCTGGCAGGTTGGTGCCAGGACAACAACCTCTCCATCAACGTGGGCAAGGCAAAGGAGCTTATTTTGGACTACAGGAAACAGAGAGCCGAACACACCTCATTCACATCGACAGGGTTGTAGTGGATCTGGCCGAGAGCTTCAATTCCTAGTTGTCCACATCGCTAAGGACCTGTCATGGTCAAAACAAAGTTGTGAATAGGGCACGACAATGCCTCTTCACCCTCGGAGGCTGAAAAGATTTGGCATGGGCCCTCAGATCCTGAAAAAGTTCTACAGCTGCACCATTGAGAGCATCTTGACTGGCTGCATCACCACTTGGTATGGCAACTGCTCGGCATCCGACAGCAAGGCGCTAGAGGTTAGTATGTATGGCCCAGTATGTCACTGGGGCCGAACTTCCTGCTATCCAGAACCTCTATACCAGGCAGTGTCAGAGGAAGGCCCTAAAAATTGTCTAAGACTCCAGCCACCTAAGTCATAGACTGTTGTTGCTGCTACCGCACGACAAGCGATACCGGAGTGCCAAGTCTGGGACCAAAAGGCTCCTGAACAGCTTCTACCCCAAAGTCATAAGACTACTGAACAGTTAATCAAATGGCTACCCGGGATTCCCTGACAAAGGCCATGCAGCCGAAACGCGTTGGTTTAAAAAAAACGTTGTTTCTATTTTACATGCCATACCAATAAAGGCATTTTAATTAATTATATGAAGAGTGCCTTGGTCCTATCTTTTTGATGACCAATTTACCCCTTTTACCAAAGAGTACCTTCTATCTACTATAGTGTACCTTAGTAGCGCTTCCCTTCCTCCTCTTTCTACCCGGGATTATTGACCCCTGTAGTTAATTATTTTTTTGCACTGATTCTCTTGCACTGGCTCTCTTGCACACTCAGACATACTACACTGACACTAACACTAACAGACACACACACACACACACACACGCATATTGACGCCACATACACACAGCTGCTACTCTGTTTATTATACAGTACCAGTCAAAAGTTTGGACACACCTACTCATTCAAGGGTTTTTATTAATTTTTACTATTTCCTACATTGTAGAATAATATTGAAGACATCAACAATATGAAATAACACATATGGAATCATGTAGTAACCAAAAAAGTGTTAAACAAATCAAAATATTTTATATTTGAGTTTCTTCAAAGTAGCCACCCTTTGCCTTGACAACAGCTTTGCAAACTCTTGGCATTCTCTCAACCACCTTCATGAGGTAGTCACCTGGAATGCATTTCAATTTACAGGTGTGCCATGTTAAAAGTAAATCCTAATGCCTAATTAATGCTTTTGAGCCAAAGGTAGGGTTGGTATACAGAAGATAGCCCTATTTGGTAAAAGACCAAGTCCATATTATGGCAAGAACAGCTCAAATAAGTAAAGAAAACGACAGTCCATCATTACTTTAAGACAAGAAGTTCAGTCAAGTCGGAAAATGTCAAGAACTTTTAACGTTTCTTCAAGTGCAGTCGCAAAAACCATCAAGCCCTATGATGAAACTGGCTCTCATAAGAACCGCCACAGAAAAGGAAGATCCAGAGTTACCTCTGCTGCAGAGGATAAAAATTGATTATAGTTAATTGCACCTCAGATTGCTTCCCAAATAAATGCATCAAGTAACAGACACATCTCAACATCAACTGTTCAGAGGAGACTGCGTGAATTAGGCCTTCATGGTTGAATTGCTGCAAAGAAACCACTACTAAAGGACAACAATAAGAAGAGATTTTCTTGTGCCAAGAAACACGAGCAATGGACATTAGACCGGTGGAAATCTGTCCTTTGGTCTGATAAGTACAAATATGAGATTTCTGGTTCCAACCGCTGTCTCTTTGTGAGACGCAGAGTAGGTGAACGGATGATCTCCGCATGTGTGGTTCCTACCGTGAAGCATGGAGGAGGAGGTGTGATGGTGCTTTTCTGGTGACACTGTCTGTGATTCATTTAGAATTCAAGGCACACTTAACCAGCATGGCTACCACAGCATTCTGCAGCGATATACCATCCCATCTGGTTTGCGCTTAGTGAGACAAAATTTGTTTTTCAAAAGGACAATGACCCAACACACCGCCAGGCTGTGTAAGGGCTATTTGACCAAGGAGAGTCAATCACCCAACCTCAACCCAATTGAGATGGTTTGGGATAAGTTGGACCGCAGAGTGAAGGAAAAGCAGCCAACAAGTGCTCAGCATATGTGGGAACTCCTTCAAGCCTGTTGGAAAAGCATTCCTTATGTAGCTGGTTGAGAGAATGCCAAGAGTATGCAAAGCTGTCATCAAGGCAAAAGGTAAAGAATCTCAAATATAAAAATATATATACAGTTGAAGTCGGAAGTTTACATACACCTTAGTCAAATAAACTGAGTTTAAATGTTTCACAATTCCTGACATTTAATCCTAGTAAAAATTCCCTGTCTTAGGTCAGTTAGGATCACCACTTTATTTTAAGAATGTGAAATGTGAGAATAATAGTAGAGAGAATGATTTATTTCACATTCCCAGTGGGTCAGAAGTTTACATACACTCAATTAGTATTTGGTAGCATTGCCTTTAAATTGTTTAACTTGGGTCAAACGTTTCGGGTAGCCTTCCACAATTCACATTCCTCCTGACAGAGCTGGTGTAACTGAGTCAGGTTTGTAGGCCTCCTTGCTCACACACACTTTTTCAGTGCTGCCCACAAATGTTCTACAGGGTGGGGTCAGGACTTTGTGATGGCCACTCCAATACCTTGACATTGTTGTCCTTAAGACATTTTGCCACAACTTTGGAAGTATGCTTGGAGTCATTGTCCATTTGGAAGACCCATTTGCGACCAAGCTTTAACTTCCTGACTGATGTCTTGAGATGTTTCTTCAATACATCCACCTAATTTTCCTCCCTCATGATGCCATCTATTTTGTGAAGTGCACCAGTCCCTCCTGCAGCAAAGCACCCCCACAACATGATGCTGCCACCCCCATGCTTCACGGTTGGGATGGTGTTTTTAAGCTTGCAAGCGTCACCTCTTTTTCCTCCAAACATAACAATGGTCATTATGGCCAAACAGTTCTATTTTTTTTTCATCAGACCAGAGGACATTTCTCCAAAAGGCACAGTCAACTTAGTGTATGTAAACTTCTGACCCACTGATGTCTTCACTATTATTGTACAATGTAGAAAAATAGTAAAAATAAAGAAAAACCCTTGAATGAGTAGGTGTGTACAAACTTTTGACTGGTACTGTATATCCTGAGAGCCTTGCCACTTTTACCCCTACCGATATTACCTCGTACCCCTGCACATTGACAGTACTGATACCCCTTGTATTTTGCCTTATTGTTATTTTATTGTATTACTATTTCCTTTTATATTTAGAAAATATTTGTCTAACTTTTTAAACTCTGCAATGTTGAGAATAGGCTCGTAATTAAGCATTTCATGGTAAAGTCAACACCGGTTGTATTATCTGACCAATAAAATGTTATTTTGAATTTTAGGACTTCTTCGGCTATCAATATCTTTTTATTTGAAATGATTGTTAAAATATTGAATTAGCCTTTTACTACTGTAGCCCATAGAAACGCATTGAATAACATTCATAAAATGGCCAAAAATAAATTTTAAAAAATACGCTTTTGAAGTGTCCGTCCTATATTTAGGAGATAAGAAAGCTCAGGAAATATTGTAGTTTTTTTGGACACATTTAACCGCTTACTTTTGTAACGTATATATTTCCCAAATTGACCTTCTCCTGTAACATACAGTATATTTATGTAACACGTGTAAGCCCTTTACTATTGCCCTTCCAGGGCAACTACCTCCATAGTTCAGTGACACTTCAGGAGGATGAAGAGCAAATCGGAGAATACTATTATGTTTGCGAGTTATCTTTCCATATAGTGGTCATAATACCATTCGGACGCTATCAAACGTTTTCGTGAGAAGACCGATTTTCGGCGGTGTTAGTCAGACATCTGACTAACACCGCTGCAGCTCGTCCACCATCCACCGCAGGTGCAGAAAACTGACATAGGCAGATGGGATGGATTGAGAGTTTAAATTTCCAGATTTTAATGGGGATTTTTTTGTTACTTTGATTGACGCACTGGTGCATCAATAGACTCTTAAGGACCCAATGGACTGTAGCCCCTGACATTTTATTTAACTAGGCAAGTCAATGACGGCCTACCACAGCCAAACCCTCCCGATGCTGGACCAATTGTGCGGCGCCCTATGGGACTCAAGATCACAGCTGGTTGTGATACAGTTCGGGATCGAACCAGGTTCTGTAGTGAAGCCTCTAGCACCAAGATGCAGTGCCTTAGACCGCTGTGCCACTCAGGAGCCCAAAATACGGCATTTAAGTCTGTGTAATAGGATTCCACCTTGTTCCTATATCGTCCTTGCTTGTTTGATGGCTCTGCAGAGGTTGTAGAGGGATGTATTGTACTTGTTTGTGTCCTCAGCTGTAGCTTCGGGGTTGGCTGCAATACATAGCCCTGTGTGCAGTAGCCCTGTCCTTTATTTTAGCTCCAACCTCGGTGTTAATCCCGGTCTTTTGACCCGAGGAAGCAGCGAGCATTCACTGTGATGGAGGTGGTTAGCTCGTCGATGCTATCGGCGGAGTCCCGGAACATATACCTGTCAGTGCTAGCAAAGAAGTCCTGTAGCATAGCCTCTGTGTTGCCGTTATGTGGCAATTTATCCAAATTAGCTAGATGTTTATCAATATTAGCTGGCTAATGTAACAATCCTGCTTTCTGGAACAGCCACAAGGTTTCTTTCATCAATCCTTTGTTTAAATGTCAACAACAGGTTCAAGCAGGACCGAGTCATTACACATAGCTACATTGTAGTTTATTCTTTATCAAAGTCATTAATGCGTGTTGGCAGCCAGCTACTGCAGGAGGCACTCACTGTATTGCATTCGCCCATCCATTGTGTGTACCATAAAATCTACCCACCATTCAACCAACCTCTTAGAAAAGACACACAAAAGGTGTCCGAAAGTGGCACCATATTTATTCCCTATATAGTTCACCAAGGGCCCATTGCGTTTCGTCGAGGGCCATGATCAAAAGTAATGTGCTATATAGGGAATAGGGTGCCATTTTGGATACAGGCAAAATGGCACAATAGAGACATTAAGTGTGTTAACGCACAATTGTTTTCCCTTTTAACACTGGACTCTGGTTGGTTGGTTGGGGGGGGGGGGGTCAGTGTGAATATAAGGCAGAGTAGGTAATAGGTTAACTCTGATCCAGGGCGTTAATCGATAGCGATACAGGGCGTAGTGGAGGAACGTGCACTAATGCCCTGGACCAAAGCTAGTATTAGGTGTAACTTCTGACATAGACAGAATCATTGATGGAATGGAGGTTTTTCTTCAACAAAGTTTTGTTTGCAGCATAGTCTTTTTTCCCTCATCATAGATCATACAATGAAATGTTCATAGCAATAGCTAAACATTTTGGTCCGGTTTCACAGACTTGATTAAGCCTAGTCCTGGACTAAAAAGTTATTTTAAATTGAGATTCTCCATTGAGCATGCATCTGTGTCTGGGAAACGGGTCCTTTGATTCTTACAGGAGTTTCCGAAATCAACTACTACAGTACAAAGAAATAAGAATGGTTTTGGAATTCATAACTATGATAATAGGAATCATATGAAGGCCTTTTTGGAATGTTTTAATGTCTTGTCTTCAGTCTCTTAAACAGATGTTCCTTCCTTCAGCACTGTACTCTGAAAGTCAGACACAAAAATACAAATTTACAACCACACCCAAACAATACATACATGAATCAAAACAATCATTGATGGAAATTACAAAAAATATAGAAAAGACATGACCTAACCACACCCATGCAGCAGTTCAAAACAGTATTACTGTAGTCATTCAGGCTAAGTGTACAATAATAATAATATATATTTGACTCTGTATTCCACTAAGCAGACGCAGATATCCAAAACAAGTGTCAGTACAGAGAGTGCATACATTTTTAGTTTGGGTATGTGATCCCTGCGGGAATTGAATCCACAACCTTAGCATAATAAATGAGTAATAGATTGTAATAGCCACCTTGGTCTCATCAGAGTGGTCCTGTAGTGTGCAGTGTTTGTTCCTCTCTTTGGCGAGCTGCTCCTGAGTGGACTTTAAGAGCTGCTGGAGTTTGGTGGCTGCTTGGCCAAGATCTTTGATTAGTTTTCTCTCTTTCTGCAGGTGCACCTGAGGAGAAAAGAAAAGGGACAGAAGGTGATCCTTCGGACCTCACACAACCTCCATCGGCTTCAGTACTGACCAGGGCATGTATTCAGAAAGCGTCTCAGAG
This sequence comes from Salvelinus fontinalis, assembly GCF_029448725.1. Classification (NCBI taxonomy): domain Eukaryota; kingdom Metazoa; phylum Chordata; class Actinopteri; order Salmoniformes; family Salmonidae; genus Salvelinus; species Salvelinus fontinalis. The sequence goes on from NC_074665.1 coordinate 73,349,317, forward strand.
TAGGAGTGCTGATCTAGGATCCGTTTTTCCTTTTAGACTATAGTGAATGGACAGGGGTGACCCATAGAGATGTATAACGATCGCAACATTGAATAGGCTACTGTATATCCCATTATAGCATCTGTGACAGCATGGGTAGTGCTATTCAGGCTCCATTTTGAATTAGTCAATTTGTTCCACTACTTCTATGAGCTGGTAAACTAACTTTAAGGGAGCATACTGCCACCTGGAGTGTGTTGTTTGAACAGGTATAAACCCAAGGTTGGTGATTTATTGCCACCTACAGTTATGGAATGTTAGCTCAAGAGTATGATTCATTGGCTGATTTCTCCTGATGACATGGATGGAATCATGTGATCCTTCCTTGACCCATAATAAGTCCCACCCAGTTGACTACTTTAAAATTATAAAAGTCCTCAATGGCGGTGACCATGCTAAAACAGGCATTTGGGCACTAGAGTCCTCACCCCAGAGATAATTATAAATCCTAGATCAGAACTCCTATTCAGAGACACTTGATGAATACTGGCCCTGGTCCACATTTAGTAGGCAAACGTTGTCCAATGTTGCAGGGTTAGGGTTAGCAATGTAATGAATAGAGCCAACATGATTACTATTTTTATCCTACATGTCAGAGGCATGTTTGTTCTACATAACATATTTCTATCTGAAAGTTCCACAGCATTGTGTCCTAATGAACACAGCCAAGGGTCATGTTCAGCGCTATGTGGGTACCTTTAGCTGGGCTACGTCCTCTGTGTCGGCCTGTGGGGAGTCTCCTGCCTCTTTCAGCAGGTCCAGCTGAGCCTGGAGCTCTGCAACCGTCTTCTGAGCCTGGGGGGGGGGGGGATCAAGAGAGAAAACAGTCAGTCAGAGAAACAGTCAAACATACAGTCGATCCAACAAATCGCTGTGTCTAACTAAGCAATTTTGTTGTTAGCCAATGTCAAACTTGCTAGCAAGAGCTACCCTCTTCCGATTGGTATGTAGTGTGGGGTGGGAGAGTTTAGTACCTGCTCAAACTCCTCTGTGGTCTGATTCAACTGGGACTGGACCTTGAGCTGCAGAAAATATAGTATAAGAAGATGAATATCTGTACAGACGCTAGAGATGTTGTGTGTTCCTCCTTGCTACAGACAAAAATAGATAAAAGCATGTAAAAGCACTATAACATGTTGTGACTTGCACACCCACACACCACCCTGTGTCATGTTAGTGCCCACTTCACTCCACACCAGGCAAGACACAGCGTCATGTCCAAAACAAACAGTGTGGTTCTTCAGTGAAAAATCTAAAATCAGTGGGAAACTGAACCCAATGAGTGAGTGATCATGCTAAGATGAGTGATAGAAGCCATGGTTAGAGTTAGCTGCAGTTGGTAGTCAACACACACACTGGCTGGTTAAACACACACCATGGTTAGAGTTAGCTGCAGTTGGTAGTCAACACACACACTGGCTGGTTAAACACACACCATGGTTAGAGTTAGCTGCAGTTGGTAGTCAACACACACACTGGCTGGTTAAACACACACCATGGTTAGAGTTAGCTGCAGTTGGTAGTCAACACACACACTGGCTGGTTAAACACACCATGGTTAGAGTTAGCTGCAGCTGGTAGTCAACACACACACTGGCTGGTTAAACACACACCATGTTAGAGTTAGCTGCAGTTGGTAGTCAACACACACACTGGCTGGTTAAACACACACCATGGTTAGAGTTAGCTGCAGTTGGTAGTCAACACACACTGGCTGGTTAAACACACACCATGGTTAGAGTTAGCTGGTAGTCAACACACACTGGCTGGTTAAACACACACCATGTTAGAGTTAGCTGCAGTTGGTAGTCAACACACACTGGCTGGTTAAACACACACCATGTTAGAGTTAGCTGCAGCTGGTAGTCAACACACACACTGGCTGGTTAAACACACACCATGGTTAGAGTTAGCTGGTAGTCAACACACACTGGCTGGTTAAACACACACCATGTTAGAGTTAGCTGCAGTTGGTAGTCAACACACACACTGGCTGGTTAAACACACACCATGGTTAGAGTTAGCTGCAGCTGGTAGTCAACACACACACTGGCTGGTTAAACACACACCATGGTTAGAGTTAGCTGGTAGTCAACACACACTGGCTGGTTAAACACACACCATGTTAGAGTTAGCTGCAGTTGGTAGTCAACACACACACTGGCTGGTTAAACACACACCATGGTTAGAGTTAGCTGCAGTTGGTAGTCAACACACACACTGGCTGGTTAAACACACACCATGTTAGAGTTAGCTGCAGTTGGTAGTCAACACACAGGCTGGTTAAACACACACCATGGTTAGAGTTAGCTGCAGTTGGTAGTCAACACACACACTGGCTGGTTAAACACACACCATGGTTAGAGTTAGCTGGTAGTCAACACACACTGGCTGGTTAAACACACACCATGTTAGAGTTAGCTGCAGTTGGTAGTCAACACACACTGGCTGGTTAAACACACACCATGTTAGAGTTAGCTGCAGTTGGTAGTCAACACACACACTGGCTGGTTAAACACACACCATGGTTAGAGTTAGCTGCAGTTGGTAGTCAACACACACACTGGCTGGTTAAACACACACCATGTTAGAGTTAGCTGCAGTTGGTAGTCAACACACAGGCTGGTTAAACACACACCATGGTTAGAGTTAGCTGCAGTTGGTAGTCAACACACACACTGGCTGGTTAAACACACACCATGGTTAGAGTTAGCTGGTAGTCAACACACACTGGCTGGTTAAACACACACCATGTTAGAGTTAGCTGCAGTTGGTAGTCAACACACACTGGCTGGTTAAACACACACCATGTTAGAGTTAGCTGCAGTTGGTAGTCAACACACACACTGGCTGGTTAAACACACACCATGGTTAGAGTTAGCTGCAGCTGGTAGTCAACACACACACTGGCTGGTTAAACACACACCATGGTTAGAGTTAGCTGCAGCTGGTAGTCAACACACACTGGCTGGTTAAACACACACCATGGTTAGAGTTAGCTGCAGTTGGTAGTCAACACACACACTGGCTGGTTAAACACACACCATGTTAGAGTTAGCTGCAGTTGGTAGTCAACACACACTGGCTGGTTAAACACACACCATGTTAGAGTTAGCTGCAGCTGGTAGTCAACACACACACTGGCTGGTTAAACACACACCATGGTTAGTTAGCTGCAGTTGGTAGTCAACACACAGTGGCTGGTTAAACACACACCATGGTTAGAGTTAGCTGCAGCTAGTAGTCAACACACACTGGCTGGTTAAACACACACCATGGTTAGCAGCTGCTGTGTATGGAGAGGACTGGACAGACTAGACAAACGGTCTGTTTCAGAGGAAGCAACATTCTGGAGCTAGTGATGATCCACGTCTGAAGCACAGGCATACCAGATTGCCCTTCTGTTTCTTTTATTGCTGTAATCTTTTTATCAATCAAAATGTGTCAGTAAAAGAACAGAGGACTTTTCTACTGTGATCCGATGGATCCCAACTCCACAGATACATGGTTTAACAGCAGGAGAGATACTAATTTAGAATTTAGTCCATATAAATAAAATCTAGTCATTTCATTTATGAGTTAGTCCCTATTTATGACATGCCAAGATGGCTGCCATTAATATAACATTTTAAACTCTGGCAGCTGTCTATGGTCATGACATCAGCCAGTAGTATTTGTATATCTCTCTATTCCCTGGTTATGGTAACCACTGCTGTCCAGTGACCAGTTTCCAGAAAGTCTAGTACCCCCCAGTAAAACAGACAAGCAGTGAAGGGTGCCCCATGACCTATAACCTCCGGTGCACTCTGACCTCAGGCTCTGATTGGCTGTTCTGTGCCCTGGTTTCAGGGACTGCCTCCTGCCTCTGAGCACACATCATCGCCTCGCTCAGCTGACCTCTGACCTGGATAAGGAAGCTCCAAGGGTTAGGGACAAGAGGGGAGGGGGAGAATTGTGATACATACTAAGTAGACCTCAATAGGCAGCCCACTGCGTTTCCTATCAGGATCACAGGGGCGCGCACACAGTCTTGTTTAACTAACCTTGTGGGGATTGATTCCCATTCCCTATTCTCCCTAGTCCCAAAACCTAACCTTAAACCCCTAACCATAAACCCCTAACCTTTTTCCTTGTGGGGACTAACACAATGTCCCCAGGTGGTCACATTTTTGTTTGTTTACTATTCTAGTGGGGACTTCTTTCTCCTACCGTAGCCAGCTCTTCCTTGTGCGTCTGGGCTTCCGTCTGGGCTGACTCCAGCGGACTCTGAGACTTTGACAGTAGCTGCTTCAACTGGAGAAGACAGACCAGAACAATTTTACTTAATCTTTATTTGACAGGGAGTCATATTGAGACCAAGGTCTCTTTTGCAAATGAGACCTGCAATTAAAAAGATACAATTAGGAAATGCAAAAAAGGAATAGAAAACCCAATCATTCTTCAGTAAATATATCCTCAATCAGCAGTGTGAATTGCCCTAGAGGAACCAAATAAGAGTCTCAGCAATGTACTAGATTATTTGGTCAGCCATGTGATTTAGTGAGACAAGAGCACAAACCAGCTGGTGATATGGGATGATGATGTCTTTACTAGTCAGTGTATCGGTGTCATCAATCCCCTGTGTCTGGATGGTCTCTGATTGTTTCTACTACATGAATGCTGGTGTGTATAGCTAGTGTACCTATGGTGTACTGTATGTATGTAGATGTGTATAGCTAGTGTACCTATGGTGTACTGTATGGATGTAGATGTGTATAGCTAGTGTACCTATGGTGTACTGTATGGATGTAGATGTGTATAGCTAGTGTACCTATGGTCTACTGTATTGATGTAGATGTGTATAGCTAGTGTACCTATGGTCTACTGTATTGATGTAGATGTGTATAGCTAGTGTACCTATGGTGTACTGTATGGATGTAGATGTGTATAGCTAGTGTACCTATGGTGTACTGTATGGATGTAGATGTGTACCGGTGCCATTTCCTCCTCTGTCGGGGCGGTCTCGGACTGTTTCTCCAACTGGGCTTCCAACAGCATCAACTGCTCCTTCATCTGGAGGGAGAGGAGGGTAAGGAGTCCATTACTTAAGTACAATTCAGTACAGACAGTACCAGTCCAGCACTACACACCTACTGGACTGTAGTTGAAATCAGCCTGATATTATGATCAACCCATTCAGGTGGAAATTAATGAACAGATTATTTTATAAAATGTCGATATATTTATTATACCTGTTCTATGCTTTGGTTCTCTGCCTTCAAGCTCTCTGCAGTCTCCTTCAGAGTGTGCACTTGTTCCAGGGCCTAGTGTGAGTAGAGTGGGTGTGGTTTAGAACATGGCAGTGTTTCCCCAATAATAATTGAGCAGTGGCGGGGTGCTTTTTAAAAATACATTTGTGGTAATTTTCGGAATGTAAATGTTTTCAGTGTAAACTTAAACGACTATGTAGAGAATATATTTCTACATACTTTATATCTGGTTTTGGTATATAGAGCTATATACACTGCTCAAAAAAATAAAGGGAACACTTAAACAACACAATGTAACTCCAAGTCAATCACACTTCTGTGAAATCAAACTGTCCACTTAGGAAGCAACACTGATTGACAATAAATTTCACATGCTGTTGTGCAAATGGAATAGACAAAAGGTGGAAATTATAGGCAATTAGCAAGACACCCCTAATAAAGGAGTGGTTCTGCAGGTGGTGACCACAGACCACTTCTCAGTTCCTATGCTTCCTGGCTGATGTTTTAGTCACTTTTGAATGCTGGCGGTGCTTTCACTCTAGTGGTAGCATGAGACGGAGTCTACAACCCACACAAGTGGCTCAGGTAGTGCAGCTCATCCAGGATGGCACATCAATGCGAGCTGTGGCAAGAAGGTTTGCTGTGTCAGTGTAGTGTCCAGAGCATGGAGGCGCTACCAGGAGACAGGCCAGTACATCAGGAGACGTGGAGGAGGCCGTAGGAGGGCAAAAACCCAGCAGCAGGACCGCTACCTCCGCCTTTGTGCAAGGAGGAGAAGGAGGAGCACTGCCAGAGCCCTGCAAAATGACCTCCAGCAGGCCACAAATGTGCATGTGTCAGCATATGGTCTCACAAGGGGTCTGAGGATCTCATCTCGGTACCTAATGGCAATCAGGCTACCTCTGGCGAGCACATGGAGGGCTGTGCGGCCCCCCAAAGAAATGCCACCCTACACCATGACTGACCCACCGCCAAACCGGTCATGCTGGAGGATGTTGCAGGCAGCAGAACGTTCTCCACGGCATCTCCAGGCTCTGTCACATGTGCGTGTGAACCTGCTTTCATCTGTGAAGAGCACAGGGCGCCAGTGGCGAATTTGCCATTCTTGGTGTTCTCTGGCAAATGTCAAACGTCCTGCACGGTGTTGGGCTGTAAGCACAACCCCCACCTGTGGACGTCGGGCCCTCATACCACCCTCATGGAGTCTGTTTCTGACCGTTTGAGCAGACACATGCACATTTGTGGCCAGCTGGCGGTCATTTTGCAGGGCTCTGGCAGTGCTCCTCCTTCTCCTCCTTGCACAAAGGCGGAGGTAGCGGTCCTGCTGCCCTCCTACGGCCTCCTCTACGTCTCCTGATGTACTGGCCTGTCTCCTGGTAGCGCCTCCATGCTCTGGACACTACACTGACAGACACAGCAAACCTTCTTGCCACAGCTCGCATTGATGTGCCATCCTGGATGAGCTGCACTACCCGAGCCACTTGTGTGGGTTGTAGACTCCGTCTCATGCTACCACTAGAGTGAAAGCACCGCCAGCATTCAAAAGTGACCAAAACATCAGCCAGGAAGCATAGGAACTGAGAAGTGGTCTGTGGTCACCACCTGCAGAACCACTCCTTTATTGGGGGTGTCTTGCTAATTGCCTATAATTTCCACCTTTTGTCTATTCCATTTGCACAACAGCATGTGAAATTTATTGTCAATCGGTGTTGCTTCCTAAGTGGACAGTTTGATTTCACAGAAGTGTGATTGACTTGGAGTTACATTGTGTTGTTTAAGTGTTCCCTTTATTTTTTTGAGCAGTGTATTTTTAAATAAGATCATCTTTGAGAAGTAACAATCACCAATAAAAACTAGACAGTCAGAGAGAATATAAAATCCCAAATATGTCCTGGCATGGGGCCCCCATTGATTGTGTCATAATGTTTGAGTCACTCAGATAACATACGAACACAGAATAAGCAATGGCAAAATGTGAAGAATTTCAGGAAATGTGCTTTAAAATAGCAACATTTTGTCTCTTTGGCCAAGAAAAGGGCCTTTAAAATGTTGGGTCGGAGACTGCAACATTGGCCCCGCCCACTAATACACTGCAGGGCCAATATTACAGTTGGAGAGGAGAGAAAACACTGCTTCTTCACCTTCTTCAATTGGTCCTCAGAGTCAGCAATCTTGGATTTCCACACCAGCTCCTCCTCTTCAACACTCTTCTGAAGGCACTTCAGCATTCCTTCCTGTGTAGAGACAGATACATAATGGTGTGAGTATTTCTTTTTTTGCAGGATGAAATCTTGTAGACCACAACTCGCACTCACACACTTGTATTTTTATGCAAGAGAAGGTTTTGCTTGAGGTCAAATTTCACATCTTTATAGATGCAGGTTTTGGGTGATAAATTCAGTAGATCTATCCCCCATTTACACCCGTCTCTCACTCACACAAACATGTAATTGTCTTATGTTGTAGGCCCATTTTTAAGTTAATCTAGAGCAGGGGTATTCAAATCTTACACTACGAGGTCCAAAGTACTGCTGGTTTTCTGTTCTACCAAAATTAATTGCACCCATCTGGTGTCCCAATTAAATCAGTCCCTAATTAGAGGGAATAATGAAAAAAGCAGTGGAACTCGTTTCAAGATGCAGATTTTAATTTGAGGGATCTAGATATGCCGATGTGTAAACCAACTGGGCGTGTTGTGTTGTTGTAGGTACTCACCGTTTCAGCCAGGACCGTTCTGTACTGGTCACACTCTGCCTGCAGTGTCCCGTGGCTGTCCTCTGCTTCCTTAAGTTTCTCCAACAGCTCCTGGAATCAAAACACCATAGTCAGTCAGAACAAATGAGAAAACATTCATGTCCATTACATTTTCTACAAATGTGATATTTTTCTGTGGCGCTTTGGCTTACAGGTAAAAGCAGACAAACGATATATAGTACCAGTCAAAGCTGACACACCTACTCTCATTCCAGGTTTTTCCCTTTATTTTTTAAACTATTTTCTACATTGTAGAATGATAGTGAAGACATCAAAACTATCAAATAACACATATGGAATAATGTGGTAACCAAAAAAAGTGTTAAACAAATCTAAATATATTTTATATGGGAGATTCTTAAAAGTAGCCACCCGTTGCCTTGATGACAGCTTTGCACACTCTTGGCATTATCTCAACCAGCTTCATGAGGTAGTCACCTGGAATGTATTTCAATTAACAGGTGTGCCTTAAAAAGTTAATTTGTGTAATTTAATGTGTTTGTGCCAATCAGTTGTATTGTGACAACGTAGGGGTGGTATACAGAAGATAGCCCTATTAGGTAAAAAACCAAGTCCATATTATGGCAAGAACAGTTCAAATAAGCAAAGAGAAATGACAGTCCAGCTTTACTTTAAGACATGAAGGTCAGTCAATTCAGAAAATGTCAAGAACTTTGAAAGTTTCTTCAAGTGCAGTCGCAAAAACCATCAAAGCACAATGATGAAACTTGCTCTCATGAGGACCGCCATGGGAAAGGAAGACCCAGAGTTACCTCTGCTGCAGAGGATAAGTTCATTAGAGTTACCAGCCTCAGAAATTGCAGCCCAAATAAATGCTTCACAGAGTTCAAGTAACAGACATCTCAACATCAACTGTTCAGAGGAGACTGCGTGAATCAGGCCTTCATGGTCAAATTGCTGCAACAAAAAAAACACTACTAAAAGGACACCAATATGAAGAAGAGACTTGCTTGGGCCAAGAAACACGAGCAATGGACATTAGACCGGTGACATTAGATCTGATGAGTCCAAATTTGTGATTTTTGGTTCCAACTGCCGTGTCGTTTTTAGATGCAGAGTAGGTGAATGGATGATCTCCACGTGTGGTTCCCACCGTGAAGAATAGGAGGTGGTGGCGTGATGGTGCTTTGCTGGTGACACCATCTGTGATGCATTTAGAATTTAAGGCACACTTAACCAGCATTGCTATCACAGCATTCTGCAGCGATACGCCATCCAATCTGGTTTGCGCTTAGTGGGACTATTATTTGTTTTTCAACGGGACAATGACCCAACACACATCCCGGCTGTGTAAGTGATATTTGACCAAGAAGGAGAGTGATGGAGTGCTGCATCAGATGACCTGGCCTCCACAATCACCCAACCTCACCCAAATTGAGATGGTTTGGGATGAGTTGGACCGCAGAGTGAAGGAAAAGCAGCCAACAAGTGCTCAGCATATGTGGGAACTCCTTCAAGACTGTTGGAAAAGCATTCCAGGTGAAGCTGGTTGAAAGAATACCAAGAGTGTGCAAAGCTGTCATCAAGGCAAAGGGTGGCTACTTTGATTTGTTTAACACTTTTTTTGGTTACTACATGATTCCATATGTGTTATTTCATAGTTTTGATGTCTTCACTATTATTCTACAATGTAGAAAATAGTAAAAATAAAGAAAACCCCTTGAATGAGTAGGTGTGTCCAAACCTTTGACTGGTACTGTATATGAAGCATTATATATAGTGTACATAATATACAGACTACATAACCAGGAATATATTCGGCAGACAATCTTTGTCAAATATTGCATATAGAACTGCCGTGAATAGAGCAGACGTGATTCCTTATTCTACATGTCAGAGAGGCACGTTTGTTCGACAAGGCCTATTTCTATCTAAACGTTTCATAAACGGGCCCCATGACTTCTGTCAGACCAGACCAATCAATTTATGATCATGGCTCAGTCAGATTTGTACATCATGTCTTACCGGCAGCTCTGTGCTAAGCTCTGACCCCTGGCTCTGCTGGACCTGAGCAAGGGTCTCCTGTACCTTCTGCGATTGGTCCCTGGCTTCCCTTAGCTCCACCTGTAGTGATGCCATCATAGCGTCCCTCTCTGCCAGACTAATAAACAACCAGATGGCCAGAAACACAGTTTACTTTAATATCCTTTTTATATAGAAGAGCCAAAAGCAAATATTCCATATAGCTTTTAATCAACATTTGTATTGTTTTACTGTAAAATGTGTTGCGATTTTTAAAGACACTTTAAATACAGTTTGATTTGATATTCCACAAGACAAAAACCAAGTTAAAATCAATGGGTTAGGTGATGAACAATGCTTTTTGTACCTGGTTTGTAGCGCCGCCAGTTCTGCGGTGTTGTCGGACTGCTGAAACATAAAGCAGGAATTCAGATAACTATATCCTACAGTAGTACAGATATCCTACAGTAGTACAGATCAAGTTGATACACAAGAAGGGCAACTATAGCCTGGTCCCAGATCTGTTTGTGAGGTCTTGCCAACTCCTATGGTTGTTGTCATGCCAAACAACCATAGGAAATTGGTAAAACGGCACAAATGGGCCTGGGACCAGACTAGGTTAACTGTAGGTGACTGTAGGAGAGGAATGGCACACTTACAGCAGTGCTGCTCTGGGCCTGCTCTGATGTTTCTTTGAGTTTCTTCACTTCCTGGCTCGTTCTCTCCTTCATTCTGGAATGAAGGAGCACATTGTTAACCAGCATTAGGCAATGGTGTGTTGTAATGAAGTTTTATTGAAACATATCTTTTTTTGTTTGTTGTTGATCCAAGTAAGCACAAGGCATATAACTATAATTACTAGAACTAACAGTCCCATTCAAGACAATGTTCTGTCCCTTCTAGTAAGTATATTCTTCTGAAACTAGGTTTCAATAAAACCATAATTCACCTGTTGAGCAGCTGTTCAGTCTCTCTAGTGACATCAGCCTGACAAAAAAGCAGTCAACTTTGAGAAAACATGTCAATATTCATAATGGAAAAGCTGTCGTGTAAATATAGAAATGTACCGCTTTTAGCTCAAAGAAACTTACGGGAGAGTTTTTAAGTTGCTCCATCTCTTCTTTAAGCTGCTTCAGTTCTTCCTGAAGTGATGCCACCAGGCTTGCTTCCTCACTGAAATGAAGAGAGATGCATATGAGGATGTTCAGGTACATAACAGCAGAATTGAACAAAGTTGGTGACAGTTTCAGCTTCAAATGTGTGATTTAAACTGAAATAGCAGTGGACTTCCTCCAGACATACCTGTTAGGTGCCCGCTCTCTCTCAGCTGTAGCGACTGCCTGCCGGGACAGAGTAAGAAGATAATGAAAGATAAAAAGACAACATTGTGGTTCTCAATACCCCCCTTTGGAGTCTCTTCCCAATGGATACAATTCTGCCTAGAAATGTCCAAATACATTCAGTAAATATAAATAACTGATTCAGCTAGGAAATCAAGAGACAACTAACTGATTCAGCTAGGAAATCAAGAGACAACTGACTGATTCAGCTAGGAAATCAAGAGACAACTGACTGATTCAGCTAGGAAATCAATCAAATACATGTATTTATAAAGCCCTGTACAGAAACCCAGCCTAAAACCGCAAGCAATGCAGGATGTAGAAGCATGGTGTCTAGGAAAAACTCCCTAGAAAGGCCAGAACCTAGGAAGAAACCAAGAGAGGAAATCAATAGAGAAAAAACAGATTCAGTTAGCCAAAGTGCATGGCCATCCAACTAGCTAGCACAATGAAAACACAAGAGAGACTACTTACAGAACTTACAGTAGCCTCCTGTTTCATTTCTTGGAGCTGCTTCAGCTCCTGTTGGAGTGATGCCAACTGACTGTCTCTGTCCTGAAGACTGGAAGATAAATGATTGGTGTTGTTGAGAAAAGACCAACTCCACATCTATAAAGAGAATTATGAGGGACAGATTATCAAAACCATACCTGCTCTTTAGCTGTTCCAACTCAGTGGAGTTACCCTGTAAAACATAAATAAACATGAATTCAGAAGTGGACCCCCAAAAAACGTTGGTTTTCACCACCACATCACCTCCGGACAAGCCATTGCTCATTAGCACCAGAGAGGTTTGAAACAGACACTCAATTTGTGATTACCTCCTGCAAATACTTTGTGAACAAATTTGCCATTGACAGTGCTCTGAATCTTCATCATGGGTGTTTACAGAAAGTCATGCATTTTGAGTCTCTCAGTTAACAACCTCTGGCACTAGTAAGCACTGGCTCACGCAGAGTGTGCAAGTGCTGGTTGGGAGCAGTCTAGGCGCTTACCCTAATCCTAATCTGATAACTCACCTCCGTGTCCTCGTCCACGTCTCTGTTGTGGCTGGCCTCCAGCAGTACGTTGATGGATTCTACCTGATCCTCCAGTTGTCCCTTCTCCAGCTCGGTCTGCTCCAGCTGGGCTGTTAGGGCCTCCACCTGGGCACTACGCTCTTTCAGATCAGCCTCTATCCTGCCCAGATGGACCTGAATGTCTGGAGGGATGGCAGACAACATTCACTTACAAACTATATATTTATAGAGCACCAGCTGTTCTGGACGACTGTGATCACGCTCTCTGTAGCCGATGTGAGCAAGACCTTTAAACAGGTCAACATTCAAAGCCGCGGGGCCAGACGGATTACCAGGACTTGTACTCAAAGCATGCGCAGACCAACTATCAAGTGTCTTCACTGACATTTTCAACCTCTCCCTGACCGAGTCTGTAATACCTACATGTTTCAAGCAGAACACTATAGTCCCTGTGCCCAAGAAAGCGAAGGTAACCTGCCTAAATGATTACTGCCCTGTAGCACTCACGTCGGTAGCCATGAAAAGGCTCACATCAACACCATCATGCCGAAAACACAAGATTCACAGTTGACACAATCGCACTCCACACTGCCCTTTCCCACCTAGACAAAAGGAACACCTATGTGAGAATGCTGTTCATTGACTACAGCTCAGCGTTCAACACCATAGTGCCCACAAAGCTCAACACTAAGCTAAGAACCATGGGACTAAACACCTCCCTCTGCAACTGGATCCTGGATTTCCTGACGGACAGACCCCAGGTGGTGAGGGTAGTAGGCAACAACACATCTGCCACGCTGATCCTCAACACTGGGGCCCCTCAGGGGTGCGTGCTTAGTCCCCTTCTGTCCTCCCTGTTCACCCACGACTGAGTGGCCAAGCATGACTCCAACACCATCAGTAAGTTTGCTGACAACAGTGGTAGGTCTGATCACCGACAACGATGAGAAAGCCTATAGGGAGGAGGTCAGAGACTTGGCAGTATGGTTGCCAGGACAACAACAACCTCTCCCTCAATGTGAGCAAGACAAAAGGAGCTGACTGTGGGCGACAGGAAAAGGCGGGCCGAACAGGCCCCCATTAACATCAACGAGGCTGTAGTAGAGCGGGTCGAGAGTTAAGTTCCTTGGTGTCCACATCACCTACGAACGATCATGGTCCAAACACACCAAGGCAGTCGTGAAGAGGGCACGACAACACCTTTCCCCTCAGGAGACTGAAAAGATTTGGCATGGGCCCCAGATCCTCAAACTTCTACAGCTGCACCATCGAGAGCATCCTGACCGGTTGCGTCACTGCCTGGTATGGCAACTGCTCGGCATCTGACTGTAAGGCACTACAGAGGGTAGTGTGTACGGCCCAGTACATCACTGGGGCCAAGCTTCCTGACATCCAGGACCTATAAGCACTAGGCAGTGTCAGAGGAAGCCCCAAAAAATTGTCAAAGACTCCAGTCGCCCAAGTCATAGACTGTTCTCTCTGCTACCGCACGGCAAGCAGTACCAGAGCATCAAGTCTAGGATCAAAAGGCTCCTTAACAGCTTCTACCCCCAAGCCATAAGACTGCTGAACAACTAATCAAATGGCCACCCGGACTATTTACATTGACTGACGCCCCCCTTTGTTGTTTTTACACTGCTGCTACACGCTGTTTATTATCTATGCATAGTCGATTTACAAATACCTATACTAACCTGTGCCCCCGCACATTGACTATGTACCGGTACCCCCTGTATATAGCCTCGTTATTGTTATGTAATTTTCTTGTGCTACTATAAGATTGTATATATATATATTTTTTTTTTAATAATAATCACTTTAGATTATTTAGTAAATATTTTAACTCTATTTCTTGAACTGCATTGTTGGTTAAGGGCTTGTAAGTAAGAATTTCACGGTAAGGTCTACTACACCTGTTGTATTTGGCGCATGTGACAAATAAAATTTGATTAACGCTGTTCAATCAATAGATCTTATTCACTGCAATTTTGAAGAATAAAATACAATTGGTTAAGGTTGGCAGTCAAATAACGTGACTATAGCTAATCCGATTTCTTTTGGTCGTTTTATTAAATCTGACGGTTCAATTTAATGATCAAATTTGAGGAACGTTTCAATTGAGCATTTTCGCTTCATACTCCGTTAGTCCACTGGAATTCGAACAAACATGGCCGAAACATGAATAATGTCTTACCGGAGAGGGTGGTAGAGTCCTGCTGGGCTTTCTCCAGGGTGCTCTGTGAACTCCTCAACTCCTCACTAATCTCCTCCAGCCTCCTCTGCAGCACCTGCTCACTCTCTACACGGCTGGCCTGAGGTAGAGTTAGACATATTTAAAAATTCTGTCATACTACAGTAAGCATTGTGACCACATGCTCAGGGTAAGATATGACCACAACTAGAATGAGATTGTATTTCTATGATTATAACAGTATGACATTATTCCCAGGGTCTGGCCTGAGGATGAAGGGTGGGGGCGCATTGTATGTTACTAACCACCAGAGAGCAGCAGAGGCTAAATACAAAACATATCTACATTATTATCCAGCTACAGAGAGTTAGTAATAGGTATACAACTGCTGTGTGTGTGTGTGTGTGTGAGAGAGAGAGAGCAAAAGAGAAAGACTAGAATCTGGGAGGGCTAAGGATAGTGACATGTGTATATTCACTAATAGGCATGTAACATTCTGTTGATAAACCTCAGGACTGGTCCAGGAGGACATGATAATTAAATGATTAAATAACATGAACTCTTGACTGCCATTAGGATTTACCGAATGGACTAAACACAGCTGGTGTCTAGTAATGTTTTAAACTTTGCTTGGGCACATAGCACACATTCCATCTGGTGCCTGCCAGCCAGCCAGCCAGCCAATCTGCCAATTAGTCAGCCCTTGAGCCAGCCAACCAGTCAGCAACCAACCTGCCAACCAGCTAGTCATTCAGCCCCATTATTGTGTGGCTGCATTCCAGTTCAACACACAGCTCTATGATGTCAAGGCCATCAGAGACGCGCATTAGACGGGTGGGGTACCAGCCGGTGGCCAAGGCTTTAGAGGGGTGGGGGACCAGCCGGAGGGTAAGGGTTTAGAGGGGTGGGGGACCAGCCGGAGGGTAAGGCTTTAGAGGGGTGGGGGACCAGCCGGAGGGTAGGGCTTTAGAGGGGTGGGGGACCAGCCGGAGGGTAGGGCTTTAGAGGGGTGGGGGACCAGCCGGAGGGTAAGGCTTTAGAGGGGTGGGGGACCAGCCGGGGGGTAAGGCTTTAGAGGGGTGGGGGACCAGCCGGAGGGTAAGGCTTTAGAGGGGTGGGGGACCAGCCGGTGGGTAAGGCGAAGGCTCACAGCAAACTGACAGTTCTAGAACTAGGGTGCAGCCTTGCAGTTCAACATACCCTTGGATATATTGATATATTCATGCCGTCCCTGGGAGGGGTGCGTCACTTGAGTGGGTTGAGTTACTGACGTGATCTTCCTGTCTGGGTTGGCGCCCCCCCTTGGTTTGTGCTGTGGTGGAGATCTTTGTTGGCTATACTCGGCCTTGTCTCAGGATTATAAGTTGGTGGTTGAAGATATCCCTCCAGTGGTGCGGGGGCTGTGCTTTGGCAAAGTGGGTGGGGTTATATCCTTCCTATTTGGCCCTGTCCGGGAGTATCTTCGGATGGGGCCACAGTGTCTCCTGACCGCTCCTGTCTCAGCCTCCAGTATTTATGCTGCAGTAGTCTATGTGTCGGGGGGCTAGGGTCAGTTGGTTATACCTGGAGTACTTCTCCTGTCTTATCCAGTGTCCTGTGTGAATTTAAGTATGCTTTCTCTAATTCTCTCGTTCTCTCTTTCTTTCTCTCTCTCTCTGAGAACCTGAGCCCTAGGACCATACGTCAGGACTACCGGGCATGACGACTCCCTGCTGTCCCCAGTCCACCTGGCCTTGCTGCTATTCCAGTTTTAACTGTTCTGCCTGCGGTTACGGAACCCCTACCTGTCCCAGACCTGCTGTTTTCAACTCTTAATGATCGGCTATGAAAAGCCAACAGATTTATTCCTGATTATTATTTGACCATGCTTGTCATTTATGAACATTTTGAAAATCTTGGCTCTCTAATTTTCTCCTCTCTTTCTTTCTCTCGGAGGACCTGAGCCCTGGGACCATACGTCGGGACTGCCGGGCGTGGTGGCTCCTTGCTGTCCCCAGTCCGCCTGGCCTTGCTGCTGTTCCGGTTTCAGCTGTTCTGCCTGCGGTTATGGAACCGCCACCTGTCCCAGACCTATTGTTTTTCAACTCTTAATGATCGGCTATGAAAAGCCAACTGAAAATGATCCATGATTATTATTTGACCATGCTTGTCGCTTATGAACATTTTTGACATCTTGGCATAGTTCTGTTATAATCTCCACCCGGCACAGCCAGAAGAGGACTGGCCACCCCTCATAGCCTGGTTCCTCTCTAGGTTTCTTCCTAGGTTTTGGCCTTTCTAGGGAGTTTTTCCTAGCCACCGTGCTTCTTCACCTGCATTCTAGCTGTTTGGGGTTTTAGGCTGGGTCTCTGTACAGCACTTCGAGATATTAGCTGATGTACGAAGGGCTATATAAAATAAAATAAAATAAACTTTAAAAAAATATATATATATATTGGAATTCCTAATTTTACTTGATCACACAACAGACTAGCTAAATCTGGTGCGATACTACTTACAGTATGTAACATTTTCCTACATCACACAACAGACTAGCTAAATCTAGTGCAATACTATGTCATGACTGTCCTGTGAGGATCCGGATGGGTCGGATCAGCTTTGCAGTAGATGACTTCAGCCAGACTGGTGGTTGGTTGACAGTTCACACCCTGTTGTAAATTAGGGATTAGAACGTTCAGCTTTCTCCCTCTCCAAATTCACACAGGAACGTTTCTCGCTGAAACTAACACGTTCTAAAGCGAATACTGGATCAATATTTCTAATATAGAACGTGAGGAATGGTCAGAGGTGATCTAAAGAAGAATGTAATGACATCACAAAATGACAAATGTTATAAAGGAAATACTGTAACTTGAAAAGTATATACACACTACATGTACGAAGTCTCCATCCTTTACGTTGTGTATGTTTTTGTTAACCTTTTCATACGCGAGTTCCAAATATCTCTAACGGTCGCCCCCAGCGCGAGTTGTTTTATGCACGTGATGTCAGAATGCACTCACTGTTCCAAAATGTGATTATTACGCAACAGGACA
Organism: Salvelinus fontinalis; assembly: GCF_029448725.1. Lineage (NCBI taxonomy): Eukaryota > Metazoa > Chordata > Actinopteri > Salmoniformes > Salmonidae > Salvelinus > Salvelinus fontinalis. Next base: position 73,366,927 of record NC_074665.1, read on the forward strand.
GTTAACACGCGCTGCCTGCTAATTATCTATAGGCTGTGTTTCAACATGTCAAAATAATTTTCTAACAAGTTTTATTTTCTAACAGTTTGAATTGAGGTGTGTTCCGTCTCTTCATTCATTTACATAGAAGTAGCCCTTTTCAGCGGTGTGGACAATTTATGTTTGAGGCTTTACTGAGCCTGACAAAGTTCTCTCTTCAAGGAGAGCCCAAGCATTTTACCAATGTTTGCGCAGATCAAGTATGCAGATATTTGCGCAGTCTTGCACGAATTGGAACATTTTCTGGCTGGCAAATATAAACTATGGACACGCGTGCGTTCCCATCAAAGTTCCTTATTTTCTGTATATCGTGTTGTTCTTTCTACTGTATGTATGTATGTACAGTTGAAGTCGGAAGTTTACATACACCTTAGCCAAATAAATTTAAACTCAGTTTTTTACAATTCCTGACATTTAATCCTAGTAAAAATTCCCTGTCTTAGGTCAGTTAGGGTCACCACTTTATTTTAAGAATGTGAAATGTCAGTATAATAGTAGAGATTTCTAATGGGTCAGAAGTTTATACACTCAATTAGTATTTGGTAGCATTGCCTTTAAATTGTTTCACTTGGGTTAAACGTTTTGGGTAGCCTTCCACAAGTTTCCCACAATCAATTGGGTGAATTTTGGCCCATTCCTTCTGACAGAGCTGGTGTAACTGAGTCAGGTTTGTAGGCCTCCTTGCTCACACACGTTTTTTCAGTTCTGCCAACAAATTTTCTATGGGATTGAAGTCAGGGCTTTGTGATGGCCACTCCAATACCTTGACTTTGTTGTCCTTAAGCCGTTTTGCCACAACTTTGGAAGTATGCTTGGGGTCATTGTCCATTTGGAAGACCCATTTGCAACCAAGCTTTAACTTCCTGACTGATGTCTTGAGATGTTGCTTCAATATATCCACATAATTTTCCAGCCACATGATGCCATCTATTTTGTGAAGTGCACCAGTCTCTCCTGCAGCAAAGCACCCCCACAACATGATGCTGCCACCCCCATGCTTCACGGTTGGGATGGTGTTCTTCAGCATGCAAGCTTTCCCTTTTTCTCCAAAAATAACAATTGTCATTATTCTTTAAACATATATATTTATATATATATATATATATTTTTATCTTTATTTAACTAGGCAAGTCAGTTAAGAACAAATTCTTGTTTTCAATGATGGCCTAGGAATAGTGGGTTAACTGCCTTGTTCAGGGGCAGAATGAAAGCTTTTTACCTTGTCAGCTCGGGTATTCGATCTTTCAAACTTTCGGTTACAAGTCCATCGCTCTAACCAGTAGGCTACCTGCCGCCCCATTATGGCCAAACAGTTATATTTTTGTTTCATGAGACCAGAGGACATTTCTCCAAAAAGTACGATCTTTGTCCCCATGTGCAGTTGCAAACCGTAGTCTGACTTTTTTATGACTGTTTTGGAGCAGTGGCTTCTTCCTTGCTGAGCGGCCTTTCAGGTTATGTCGATATAGGACTCGTTTTACTGTGGATACAGATACTTTTGTACCGGTTTCCTCCAGCATCTTCACAAGTTCATTTGCTGTTCTGGGATTGATTTGCACTTTTCGCACAAAAGTATGTTCATCTCTAGGAGACAGAACACGTCTCCTTCCTGAGCGGTATGACGGCTGCGTGGTCCCATGGTGTTTAAACTTGCATGCTATTGTTTGTACAGATGAACGTGGTACCTTCAGGCATTTGGAAATTGCTCCCAAGGATGAACCAGACTTGTGAAGGTCTACAATTATTTTTCTTGGCTGATTTCTTTTGATTTTCCCATGATGTCAAGCAAAGAGGCATTGAGTTTGAAGGTAGGCCTTGAAATACATCCACAGGTACACCTCCAATTGACTAAAATTATGTTAATTCATCATTTTCTGGAATTTTCCAAGCTGTTTAAAGTCACAGTCAACTTAGTGAATGTAAATTTCTGACCCACTGGAATTGTGATACAGTGAATTATAAGTGAAATAATCTGTCTGTAAACAATTGTTGGAAAAATCACTTGTGTCATGCACAATGTAGATGTCCTAACAGACTTGCCAAAACTATAGTTTGTTAACAAGAAATTTGTGGAGTGGTTGAAAAACGAGTTTTAATGACTCCAACCTAAGTGTATGTAAACTTCCGACTTCAATCAAATCAAATTTTATTTGTCACATACGCATGGTTAGCAGATGTTAATGCGAGGTTAGCGAAATGCTTGTGCTTCTATTTCCGACCATGCAGTAATATCTAACAAGTAATCTAACAATTTCACAACAACTACCTTACAACTACCTTATACACACACACACACACACACACACACAAGTGTAAAGGAATAAATAAGAATATGTACATAAAAATATATATGGATGAGAGATGGACGAACGGCATTGGCAAGATGCAGTAGATGGTATAGAGTACAGTATATACATTTGAGATTAATAGTGTAGGGTATGTAAACATGATATAAAGTGGTATAGTTTAAAGTGACTAGTGATACATTTTTTACCAAATTTTTTGATTATTAAAGTGGCTGGAGTTGAGTCAGTATGTTGGCAGCAGCCACTCAATGTTAGTGATGGCTGTTTAACAGTCTGATGGCCTTGAGATAGAAGCTGTTTTTTAGTCTCTCGGTCCCAGCTTTGATGCACCTGTACTGACCTCACCTTCTGGATGGTAGCGGGGTGAACAGGCAGTGTCTCAGATGGTGTTGTCCTTGATGATCTTTTTGGCCTTCCTGTGACATCGGGTGGTGTAGGTGTCCTGGAGATCAGGTAGTTTGCCCCCGGTGATGCGCTGTGCAGACCTCACTACCCTCTGGAGAGCCTTACGGTTGTGGGCGGAGCAGTTGCCGTACCAGGCGGTGATACAGCCCGACAGGATACTCTCGATTGTGCATCTGTAAAAGTTTGTGATTGTTTTGGTGACAAGCCAAATTTTTTCAGCCTCCTGAAGTTGAAGAGGTACTATTGCGCCTTCTTCACCAAACTGTCTGTGTGGGTGGACCATTTCAGTTTGTCCGTGATGTGTACACTGAGGAACTTAAAACTTTACACCTTCTCCACTACTGTTCAGTCGATGTGGATAGGGGGGGGGGGGGGGGGGGGGGGGGGGTGCACCCTCTGCTGTTTCCTGAAGTCCACGATCATCTCCTTTATTTTGTTGACATTGAGCGAGAAGTTATTTTCCTGACATTTCCTGGTATATACGGCTGTGATTATAATCGAAGAGAATTCTCTCGGTAGATAATGCGGTTGACATTTGATTGTAAGGAATTCTAGGTCAGGTGAGCAAAAGGACTTGAGTTCCTGTATGTTGTTAAGATCACACCACGTCTCGTTAATCATAGGGCATATTCCCCCGCCCTTCTTCTTACCAGAGAGATGTTTGTTTCAGTCGGCTCGATGCGTGAAGAAACCAGGGGGCTGTACCGACTCCGATAGCGTGTCTTGAGTGAGCCACGTTTCCGTGAAACAAAGAACGTTACAATCTCTGATGTCTCTCTGGAAGGCAACGCTTGCTCGGATTTCGTCTACCTTGTTGTCAAGAGACTGGACGTTGGCGAGTAGTAAACTCGGATGCGGTGTGCCCGTCTATGGAGCCTGACCAGAAGACCGCTTCTTCTGCCCCTCCTGTGGCACCGTTGTTTTGGGTCTCCGGCTGGGATTCGATCCATTGTCCTGGGTGTGGGCCAAACACAGGATCCGCTTCAGGAAAGTCGTATTCCTGGTTGTAAGTTGACGTTGCTCTTATATCCAATAGTTCCTCCCGGCTGTATGTAATAAAACCTAAGATTTCCTGGGGTAACAATGTAAGAAATAATGCATAAAAAAACAAAATACTGCATAGTTTCCTTTCAACGCAAAGCAATGCGGCCATCTCTGTCGGCGCCGGGTGTTGTATTCGGCGCTGTATGTATGTAATGTATTTACAGTTTTATTCACGGTTTCAAGTACTGGTGACAAATAATGCATTCCGATTATTGCATACATTTTAAAAATGGACACCTACGACGTGTGTAAAATACTTTTTTGAACGTTGTACTGATTATAATGAGCTAATGCTAAGCTATTTGCCAGCTATATGTATGTGTGGTGCCATGTTTGTTGACATTATACAATGCATTCTGGGTGTCTGTCAGACCAAAGACATTATAATGGAGGTGAAGGAATGGTTCACTCATCTTTCGGAAGTGAATGATCGCAGACGACACACCCCCTTCAACATGCATACTATAAAACAGACGGAAAAAAACAAACATGGCGGCGCACAAAAACTACCCATCGTCGGATTACTTTCGATTTATAGAAAGTGTTTTGATCAATGGTGACCTTACCCATGATGTGATTAATTATAGTCATTGCTATTAGCTAATTTATATTGTAGTTTCTGTCAGCCGAGAGTTATAAAAATATGACTGCTTGTGTTAAGTCAATCGCTCCTCAGTTAGCACTAGGATAGGTGTAGCCTACATGTTCCTGTTTGGAGGATTGTGTTATGCTGTAGCTACTTCTGTGAATGTCTAAACATAAACTTCTGCACCTTTGACCCCGTTCCAGGGAAGCCAAACACAGACGTTCTTAGCAGACATAGAAGACGTCTTGGATGGCTACCCGATCACTACGGGTACCGACAGGCTTTACCTGTTGAAGCGAACGTCGAAGACACACGTGACAAGGTTCATCCGTCTACAACAGCAACACGTGCAAAACGACTACGTAAAACTTGCCACGGCTTTGAATATAGAATTCAGTGGTTCTGTGAATCGCAAACACGACAGCTTGCTGGCTAACACTGTCAAACAAGCTTGGAATGAACACCCACAAGCATACTATCATCGGCTTCATTCAGCTTACTGCCTACTCACTGAAACAGTAATGGAAGAGATATTACCATTCAAACAAATATGTTTGTCGAACATGTAGTTAACGAAGTGGGGATACTTGGGCCCTAGAGCCCACGTTGGTTTGACAATCTCAGAACTTTTGAGGCATCAAAAGTGAGTCGCGCTAATAGACCTGACATCTCAGGTTTGAATATTGAGCAGGAGCACTCACTCCAGTTAGAGGGTGCGTAATCAGGGATAGGAGCATTGAGAGATGACGCACAACAACGGTATCTACCACAAAACCAATAACCACCGCGCTCAAAATAACTATAAAGTACGTTGCCAGCGAAACAACTACCGCAACAATCAACCTGATCTTTACGTTTCTGCACCCAACCCACACAAAGTGCCAGGGCACAAGGGTAACAAAGGGTTCAATGATGATCAAATCAGAGACCGATGCTCTCTAGAAGCTCTGTTAAGAAATGTACAAAAGCGCTCAAAATGAGAAAGATAAGTCACCATGACTAGTCGTGGATTTGTCGGAGAACAGGTCCGCCAAAATTATCTCCATTAGCGAGGATGTAAAACGATCAAATTACTCCCGTTCTTACTCGAAACCCAATCCAGGGCCCGCTTGATCAAGAAACAAGTCCACGGGCATTGACTATAGCCTCAGATACAAATGTTGCAACGCACAAGGTAAACAACATCGCAATAGCCAGTTCCACTCAAACGCTGACAAGTCAATCTTTTTTCACTATGACATCACGCCGTTGCGAACAATCACTCCACTTTGTGGGGATACCTCACAACCTGTGATGTGCTAATTGAGTCGGGCTCAACAATATCGCTCATCTCTCCAACATTGTTCAATGATCTCACAAGGGCTTTGAACCCAGCTGAACGATGGAGAAACTAAACTTTGAGGTTTCACTCAGACTACCTCGCCTCTCACAATGCGACTCCTGCTGAAACTACACTTCCATGACGTATCTCTTGTTCATCCTGTGTATGTTACCAGCCTCGAAACTAAACACCTGCTACTCGGAGCAGACTTTATGGATCGTTTGGTCCCACTGATGGATTGACAAAACAACCAATTGTGGTCACAGTTAACAGTGCCATCTCTAATGACCACACTGTCTTCTCCTAACGCAGGCTGCAATAGTCATCCACAAGGAGTATCGGTTGAAAAGACCCCTGGGGGAAAAAGACGTTTCGATACCTTGGTGGAGAATCTGACTCAAGCAGATATTACGATATCTCGTCACATTCAATCAGCAAACCTGATTGGCTATTCTTTTCATGATTTCGAGCCAGCAGTCTCCGTGAGTGAGCAACTTTCCTCCTCCTTGGAGTCATACGATACTGTATCTAAGATTAACTTCTCTTGTCCTTCAGATACTTCGGCAAGCACCGCTGCCGTCTCAGGAAACAAATCAACGTTCAGAGTGGACTCTGCTTCCGATGATACATGTTCTGCTTTGAGAGGGACTGAAACGCCTTACAATGAAACTAACGGTGTCAGTCCCGCCACTAACCCGGTGACTCCAACTGGTGAAACACTGTGCGATATCGCCGAAAGATATCCTCCTCTCAGCTTGCAGGTACTGGAACGGTTGCCACACGCAGACACTGTGGTTAATGGCAGGCCACGACAACCACTGAGCTTTTTGAAGCACAAACACCAGGAGATTTGGTTGAAAGGTTACAACCAATCTACTAACAATGTGACTGCTGACAACTCGTACAAAGGGGCCGTTCAAAGGTTCGAGACTACGTGCAACACTGTACGAGGCCACCCGATCACCCAACAAATCAAGTTGTAAACTTCCCCACGAGAACAGAAGAGTGGACAAGCCCCTCGACGGGGATAAACTTATAGAATACATCTGACATCAGAGGTGTTACACTCATTGTAAAATAAGTCCAGTGGACTTTCTACCTCCAAAAACAAATGGCAACAATAATAATTTCTTGCCATGTGTAGTCTCAACTACAATGCTACTAGTAAAATGCTCTAGTCATGTGTTCCGGTAGGATAACATTTTGGGATAAATTGGTAGGGTCGCTGGACCCCCTGGGTACCAATGCCAGCAACAATCAGTAAGAAGGTTAGAGACCTAACAATTCAAATTGCCATTGATAACAGCGGTAGTAGTCACTCAGATTGCAACACGTGTAAGGGAATCTCCAAAACACTCTTCTGATGGTTAACACAGATGCCACTAATAAATAACTTTCCTCCTGAATGGAGGGTTCTATTAGAAGTCATGAACCATGTTCACACCACATACAACTGGTTCAGTACTTCCGTCGTGAGGTTCTCTCCTCCATGGATAATATAGCTTTGAAATAGACTCATTCATATCTTTCGCGACTACAATGGTGTAAGACACTTAGTAAAACCACTACAGGTCCTCTTGGCATATGGCTTGAGGTCAGCACCAATTCTTACTGACACACGGTCATTGACATGGAAATGATCTGATGACGTCAGACTCATTCTGCCCAGGATGCAGCCTACCAGGATACTTAGTTTTCTTGCCCTTGACATGTGCGCTTGTGCAAGCATAAACGCATATGCGCCACAAAACATTTTAAATGAGGATTTATACTAGGATCACTTAAGGGTCCGAGCAAAATACCAGTCTTGCTAAAGTTGAAAATAGACCCTGAAGCCCTTTGACTCTAAAGCTACATTAATCACCAGTTTCTCCCCCAGAGGTCCATTGGTCATCCCTGTAGACAGTCCAAATCTAGTGCCTTACAGATGTAGACTTATCATGTAGTTATCAACTTAGGATCACCCTAAATATGACAGGCAAAATGCCATGAGTCATTTAGCCAAGACCATGGAGGTACAGTGGTTGCACAGAGTGTTTTAGATGTAATTTGTGATTTAGTACGGAACCATACGTCACTGCTCCAGTCCAGCGTCCAGGGACCCAAAAGCTCTAACTGACAATGAATGGGCGACAAACCAAATAGAAACGGATCATTTTGTTTCTACTCGTCAGTATTATTTACTAAAACTATTGTTACAAAGGTTTTTATTCTAAGAGAAACAAAATGGTCAATTATATTCTTAAAATATGTGTTGACTGAATATAAGCAAGTGATGTCTGCTAAATAATCAAGTTGATGGCGCAGTCATATAACCTTGGCACCTACATAAAGCTGAGTGACTCACTCATTCATGGCTTTGGATCAAAATAAATAAGTACCAACATTCTTTCTGATAGTCTTCAATAAAGAAATGTTTTTGTTTTCCTGACCTGAACACCATGTAAACTCAGCAAAAGAAACGTCTTTCAAAGATAATTCATAAAAATCCAAATAACTTCACAGATCTTCATTGTAAAGGGTTTAAACATTGTTTCCCCTGATTGTTCAATGAACCATAAACAATTAATGAATATGCACCTGTGGAACGGTCGTTAAGACACTAACAGCTTACAGACGGTATGCAATTAAGGTCACAGTTATGAAAACGTAGGACACTAAAGAGACCTTTCTACTGACTCTGAAAAACATCAAACGAAAGATGCCCAGGGTCCCTGCTCATTTGTGCGAACATGCCTTAGGCATGCTGCAAGGAGGCATGAGGACTGCAGATGTGGCCAGGGCAATAAATTGCAATGTCCGTACTGTGAGATGCCTAAGACGGAGCTACAGGGAGACAGGACGGACAGCTGATCGTCCTCGCAGTGGCAGAACACATGTAACACCTGCACAGGATCGGTACATCCGAACATCACACCTGCGGGACAGGTACAGGATGGCAACAACAACTGCCCGAGTTACACCAGGAACGCACAATCCCTCCATCAGTGCTCAAACTGTCCGCAATAGGCTGAGAGAGGCTGGACTGAGGGCTTGTAGGCCTGTTGTAAGACAGATCCTCACCAGACAACAACGTCGCCTATGGGCACAAATCCACCGTCGCTGAGCCAGACAGGACTGGCAAAAAGTGCTCTTCACTGACGAGTCGTGGTTTTGTCTCACCAGGGGTGATGGTTGGATTCGCGTTTATCGTCGAAGGAATGAGCGTTACACTGAGGCCTGTACTCTGAAGCGGGATACATTTGGAGGTGGAGGGTCTGTCATGGTCTGGGGCGGTGTGTCACAGCATCATCGGACTGAGCTTGCTGGAAGTTACGACTGTTCCGAATGATGATATGATACAAGGTTATGATTAATACGTTGACTGTTTTATGGATGTGATAGGTAAAGACCTTTAGAGTTTAATTTGGGACATGGTAACTCTTTAAAACAACCGCTCTCGTGGTGCCCCAAATTCCTAATTAGTTTATCGTTACATGATTAACTTAAAAATCGGGTAACAATTAAACAGTTAGTTGATTAGATAAATAAGTCAGCAGATTAATGAAAGTAAAGTCATGACAACTACTTACAGAATGTTACATTTTCCTAGGTCACAGAACAGACTAGCAAAATCTGGTGCGATACCACTTATAGCAGCAGGGCCAGTGCCTCCAGCCCTCTCCAGATGTTGTCATTAGTCTGAACGTGTGCGTTTCCATGTCCGTGTGCGTTTCCATGTCCGTGTGCACGTGTATCCGTGTGCATCCGTGTGTGCGCGTGTGCATGTGCGTCCGTGTGCATGTGTTTTCCAGTCCTACCTGCAGTAGAGTAAGTTGTTTCTCTACAGAAGACACCTTAGTCTCCAGCCCTCTCTTGACCTTCTCATCAGCTTGAAGGCTCTCACTCCTCTCCCCCAGCTCCTTGGTCAGTCTGGCACAGTCCTGTCTCAGCTTGGCAAGCTCTGCATTCTGTCTGAGGAGAGAAAAGAGAGGGAGGCCAGGTCAGTCAGGAAAATACACATGGCTAAAAGTATGTGGACACCTGCTCGTCAAACAGCTCATTCCAAAAGCACAGGTATTAATATGGAGTTGGTCCCCCCTTTGCTGCTATAAACAGCCTCCACTCTTCTGGGAAGGCTTTCCACTAGATGTTGGAACATTGCTGCGGGGACTTTCTCACATTCAGCCACAAGAGCACTAGTGAGGTCGGCCACTGATGTTTGGCAATTAGGCATGGCTCGCAGTCGGTGTTCCAATTCATCCCAAAGGTGTTCGATGGGATTGAGGTCAGGGCTCTGTGCAGGCCAGTCAAGTTCTTCCACACCGATCTCGATAAACCTTTTCTGTATGGACTTTACTTTGTGCAAAGGGGCATTGTCATGCTGAAACAAAGTTAGAAGCACAGAATTGTCTAGAATGTCATTGTATTCTGTAGCATTAAGGTCACCCTTTACTGGAACTAAGGCGCCTATCCAGAACTATGAAAAACAGCTCCAGACCATTATTCCTCTTCCACCAAATGTAACAGTTGGCACTATGCACTTGGGTAGGTAGCGTTCTCCTGGCATCCACGAAATGCAGATTCATCCGTTGGACTGAGAGAAGTTGAAGCGTGATTCATCACTCCAGAGAACGCGTTTCCCCTGCTCCAGTCCAATGGTGGTGTGCTTTACACCACTCCAGAGAAGGCGTTTACCCTGCTCCAGTCCAATGGTGGTGTGCTTCACACCACTCCAGAGAACGCGTTTCCCCTGCTCCAGTCCAATGGTGGTGTGCTTTACACCACTCCAGAGAAGGTGTTTACCCTGCTCCAGTCCAATGGTGGTGTGCTTCACACCACTCCAGAGAACGCGTTTCCCCTGCTCCAGTCCAATGGTGGTGTGCTTTACACCACTCCAGAGAACGCGTTTCCCCTGCTCCAGTCCAATGGTGGCGTGCTTTACACCACTCCAGCTCACGCTTGGCATTGCGCATGGTGATCTTAGGCTTGTGTGCGTGCGGCTGCTCGGCCATGGAAACCCACTTCATGAAGCTCTTGTGCTGACTTTGCTTCCAGAGGCAGTTTGGAACTTGAGTGAGTGTTGCAACTAAGGACAGACGATTTTTACTTGTTACGCTCACAGAACGGCAGTCCCGTTCTGTGAGCTTGTGTGGCCTACCACTTCGCAGCTGAGCCGTTGTCGCTCGTAGACATTTCCACTTCACAATAACAGCACTTACAGTTGACTGGGGCAGCTTTAGCAGGACAGAAATTTGACGAACTGACTTGTTGGAAAGGTGCCATCCTATGACGGTGCCACGTTGAAAGTCACCGAGCTCTTCAGTAAGTCCATTCTACTGCCAATGTTTATCTATGGGGATTGCATGGGCCTCATGCTCGATTGTATACACCTGTCAGCAATGGGTGTGGCTGAAAAACCAGAATCCACTCATTTGAAGGGGTGTCCACATACCTTTGGCCATGTAGTGTACCTCAGAGCAGGCTTCACAGTAGACAGTCTCTTAGTCAGACACACTAATCCTAGACCTAGTAATCCTAATTTACTGTGTTCCATACGAATTTACATCTGCAATCTCAAAACAAAACATTCTTCGTAGTGGCAAATACTAAAATGTTTTGGGACAGGGGCCGGGAACCCACCTACTTGCTTTCTGCCTGACTGGTGGCCTGATTCAGGGTTAGGGTTTAGGTTAGGAACAGACACCTACTTGCTCTCTGCCTGGCTGGTGGCCTGGTTCAAGGCATCTCTGAGGATGGAGTTCTCTTGCTGCAGACAAGCCAGCTGGGCAGTGGGACCTGACTCCAACTGCTCCTGAAGACTGATGACCTGAGAGTAGGGAGGGACTTTTGACTTAGTTTTGGAATGCTTTGGAAATCTTTACATAACTAAATTTAAATCCAATAAAGTATACTGAATTCAAATGAGAAAAAGACAGTAGCTGACAGAAAGAGACAGACCTGCATTCTATTCTATTTCCAGTACCTTGGCGGTGAGTTTCTGTGTCTGTGCTACGTGGTCCTGGTAGGAGGCCTGCATCCGAGCCTGCAGAGCGATCATCTCTTGCTCCCTGGACGAGAGCTGGGAACTCAGCCTGGTTTCCACACTGGCCACCTTCGACTTCTCAGCAGACAGCTCCTACAGGAGGAGAAATACAGACTGTCAGACAGCTCCTAGAAGGACTGGGGTCAATTCAGGAAGTAATTCAATGATTTAAAAAAATTGAAAATATTTCATGTGAAATTCCAAATCCCTTCCTGAATTGACTGACTTCAATTCGAATTGACCCTAACCATGGCTCCTACACACAGACAACAGTGGTAAACAATTGGTCAACTCATCCATGGGAGGGGATTCTAGTTATGTGGTAAAATAAGTAATATTTTCAGAGATATTCTCAATGTGTGAGAATGTGTTTTTTACCCTGGTGAGTTCTCAGAGTCTGTTCTTGGCTGCGGTGACACACTCCTGCGCATTGTGTGTGTGCGTGCGTGGGTGTTACCTTGGTGAGTTCCCTCAGTCTGTTCTTGGCTGCGTTGGCGTCCTCTTGCTGAGTTGCCAGCTGTTTCTGATTCTCCTCTAACTGTTTCTTCATCACAGCCACCGGGTCGCCCTTCTGAGTAGCCTGAGTAGCACGCGCACACACACACAGGAAGTTAGTCACAATCAATATCAACAACTGTAGTGTATTTGTGAGTGTCTGACCAATCACCCGGCCTCCTCATGCATAACGTGTGTCAGTGTCACCACCCCTCCCACCACACACACACACTCCCAGTCCAACCCCCTCATCTCCCATCCAGTCCTTACCAGATTGTATTAGATGCCCTGCCGGATTCCCTACCCTCCAACTCAAGCCTTACATTTGTCAACCCCCCTTCAACTCCACAATGGTATCTCCCATCCCGGGTCATACCACAATGTCATGCATGATGTCCTCCCCCAACCCCCTCAGAGTGATTTCATATCACCCCTCTCCACCCCCAGACTGACATGTCTGTCACCCCCCCCCCCCCCCAACAGTATCTCCCATCCCCGCCACAGGTCGTACCATGTGCCAGGTGTCTTGTCTGATGCCAGCCTTGTCAGACAGGATCTCTATGAGGCGCTGGGCCTCTCCCTGACTGATCACCATACTGCTAACAGTAGAGACCAGGGCCCTGTAGGGCAGGTACAGGGGGGAATCCAGACCAGAGTCCACTGCTATGGCTAAACAGAGAGCACGACAGGGAGAGAGATGTTATTACATATTATTACAAGCACCCAGAGAGTCAGCCGCTACAAGTAAGGAGAGGAAATCATAGCTATTAATAAAACATCCTTCCCTACTGAGAAAAGCACTTAGTAACTGCCCTTTTGATGTGCACAGGAATACAATTTTGACAGAACTTGGGAAGTTAAGGGGTAAAAGGCCATGTGGAATATTCCTACTGTCTGATACAGATTGCCTGCCATCGTAAGATTGTGGGTTCTCACACTGCCACCAGGCTAGGGCCTGGTCAGTAACAGGGGAGGGAACTGGGCACTGTGGGCAGCCTAGTAGGGCATTCTATTCTATTAGGTTTGACTGATATTTGACAGAAGTCAGTTGTCTTCGTGGGGTGTTTGTGGGGTAAAAGGCAATAAATGAAGGCTAAATACAGTTGAAGTTGGAAGTTTAAATGTATTTGGCTAAGGTGTATGTAAACTCAGTTTCACAACTCCTGACATTTAATCCGAGTAAAAAATCCCTGTCTTAGGTCAGTTAGGATCACCACTTTATTTTAAGAATGTGAAATGTCAGAATAATAGTAGAGAAAATGATTTATTTCAGCTTTTATTTCTTTCATAAAAGCTGCATTGCTTTTAAATTGTTTAACTTGGGTCAAATGCTTTGGGTAGCCTTCCACAAGCTTCCCACAATAAGTTGGGTGAATTTTGGCCCATTCCTCCTGACAGAGCTGGTGTACCTGAGTCAGGTTTGTAGGCCTCCTTGCTCGCAAACACTTTTTCAGTTCTGCCAACAAATTTTCTATAGGGTTGAGGTCAGGGCTTTGTGATGGCCACTCCAATACCTTGACTTTGTTGTCCTTAAGCCATTTTGCCACAACTTTGGAAGTATGCTTGGGCTCATTGTCCATTTGGAAGACCCATTTGCAACCAAGCTTTAACTTCCTGACTAATGTCTTGAGATGTTGCTTCAATATATCCACATAATTTTCCTCCCTCACGATGCCATCTATTTTGTGAAGTGCACCAGTCCCTCCTGCAGCAAAGCACCCCCACAACATGATGCTGCCACCCCCGTGCTTCACAGTTGGGATGGTGTTCTTCGGCTTGCAAGCCTCACCCCTTTTTCCTCCAAACATAACGATGGTCATTATGGCCAAACAGTTCTACTTTTGTTTCATCAGACCAAAGGACATTTCTCCAAAAAGTATGATCTTCGTCCCCATGTGCAGTTGCAAACCGTAGTCTGGCTTTATGGCGGTTTTGGAGCAGTGGCTTCTTCCTTGCTGAGCGGCCTTTCAGGTTATGTAGATATAGGACTCGTTTTACTGGGGATATAGATACTTTTGTACCGGTTTCCTCCAGCATCTTCACAAGGTCCTTTTCTGTTGTTCTGGGATTGATTTGCACTTTTCGCACCAAAGTACGTTCATCTCTAGAAGACAGAACGCGCCTCCTTCCTGAGCGGTATGACGGCTGCGTGGTCCCATGGTGTTTATACTTGCGTACTATTGTTTGAACGTGATACTTTCAGGTTTTTGGAAATTGCTCCCAAGGATGAACCAGAATTGTGGAGGTCTATAATTTTTGGCCGATTTCTTTTGATTTAGCCATGATGTCAAGGAAAGAGGCACTGAGTTTGAAGGTAGGTCTGGAAATACATCCACAGGTACACCTCCAATTGACTCAAATGATGTCAATTAGCCTATCAGAAGCTTCTAAAGCCATGACATTTTCTGGAATTTACCAAGCCGTTTAAAGGCACAGTCAATAGTGTATGTAAAGTTCTGACCCACTTGAGTTGTGATACAGTGAATTATAAGTGAAAGAATCTGTCTGTAAACAATTGTTGGAAAAAGTATGTGTCATGCACAAAGTAGTTGTTCCAAAACTATAGTTTGTTAACAAGAAATTTGTGGAGTTATTGAAAAACGAGTTAATGGACTCCAACCTAAGTGTATTTAAAACTTCCAACTTCAACTGTATGTCTAATATGCTTAATATGTTTGTCATCACAAGACTGAGTAAATTCCCATGGCTCAGGGCAGAGTGGGTGGGAACTGGGCAGCTGAAACCCTGGCTGAGAGGGCAGAGTGGGTGGGAACTGGGCAGCTGAAACCCTGGCTGAGAGGGCAGAGTGGGTGGGAACTGGGCAGCTGAAACCCTGGCTGAGAGGGCAGAGTGGGTGGGAACTGGGCAGCTGAAACCCTGGCTGAGAGGGCAGAGTGGGTGGGAACTGGGCAGCTGAAACCCTGGCTGAGAGGGCAGAGTGGTACCAGGCAGACCCAGCCCCTGTGGCACCAGAGAAACTCCCTATTGTCTGAGTTACTGAGAGGCTTTGTCAGCTAGCACAACAGGGCCAGAGCTGTGCACACATACACACACTGAGCAGGAGGGCGCTACTGCAGCCAAGAACAGACAGAATTGAACAGGGTACCACACACACGTTGTCATTGTTGTAGTAAGAGTGTTACATTAGTGCTTGTGTTTTGGCTAAAGTAGTTCCTGCCTAGACTACCATTTCCACTCATTAAAAACAGAAAGATATGTTTTTAACAGCCTAGCTGGCAGTTACCTCACTTCCTGTGTTGGTCTGTCTGTCAGTCACAAAAACACAACCCATATAAGGAAGAATGACATCTACAGACAGACAACAGACTTCCCTGTTTTTCCAGAAATCCTGGTTGGAGGATTCCGGATTTCCTGCTTATTCCCTCCTGATTCCAGGATTCCTCCAACAGGGATTTCGGGAAAAGCATGGAATTTATTGAAAGTTCCTGGAATTTTACAACCCTAGGAGAAACTACTGTACTTGTGGTCCTGTAATTGTAGTCCTGTTGTTCTTGTGCAGCTGTAGTAGCTGGCACACAGAATGAGGGAAGCTTTTCTTTGAAGACCTACTCTGTTTGGTGGCACGCACACACACACATAGCCCAACACACACAGAGGCCTTGGGCCCTGACCATGTCCTGCATAATGTGTGCAGTAGTAGTCTTTCGACCAGACCACACCCAGTTAGACTGGCTAAGATCAGAGTCCACCACGGCAGCCTTCGTCAGATGCCGCCGAAACGCGTCCGTTTGCTCTGACATGTGCTGCTAAAAAGAAAAACATGAAAACTTAAAGAATATTTCAGTGAGTGCAGGCTTTTCTTTCTTCCAGTGTATACCTTTAGAACCCGGCACCCAAACACTGTTACGACAAACTTCAGCTGAGCACACCAATTCCTCTTTCTAATCAGTCCACCACAGAGAAAATAGCTGAGCTTTGTTCTGCAGTGTAGGAGCACAAGTCTCTCTGCAGATATTATATAGTCCGGTCTATTATACAATTAAGCAATAAGGCCCGAGGAGGTGTGGTATATTGGCCATATACCACAAACCCTTGACGTGCCTTATTGCTACTATAAACTGGTTACCAACGTAATTAGAACAGTAAACAAGTAGTTTTGCATCATACCCATTATATATTGTCTGATATATAACTGTGTGGTTCGAGCCCTGAATGCTGATTGGCTGAAAGCCGTGGTATATCAGATACCACGGGTATGACAAAACATTTGTTTTTACTGCTCTAATTACGTAGGTAACCAGTTTATAATAGAAATAAGGCACCTCGGGGGTTTGTGATATATGGCTTATATTACACGGCTAAGGGCTGTGTCCAGGCACGCCGCGTTGCGTCAATCAGCATCCAGGAGACGTTTTCTAAATCAAATAGCCTACTAGTTAGAAATGGAACTGGAAGAGGTGGTGTTCATTGATATCGCTTAATGTAAACTATGCTTTGTCCCTATTATTGCTCAAACAAGTACTATTTTCCACAAAATTGAAAAAAATATGCAACTAGGAATCTAAAAGGCATGCCCACACGCCAATATTTATCAATAATGTCTTGCGATCGAGAGGGCGGCCTTTCACATCGCCCCAATGCAGTATCCGTACCCGTGGCGATATCATGGATAGTAATGATTTTAAGACATTCCAAGATCTGAAAGATGCATTTTATATATATATATATATATATATATATATATATATTTTTTTTACTTAAGTCAGCTATGCTGGCCTATGGAGTTCCATGGGAAACTCAGCTGTCAACCTGTCCAATATGGAATTTGTAAAAACGGACTATCTGGTCTCCTTAAAGGACTAATCTCTGTAACATATCAACTATTAGAAAGCCCATACTCTGAGCTAGCCATTAAAAAAGTATGGCCCACAGATCTAAATGTAACAATCATCCTTTAACTGGACCAGAATACAGAAAAACATTACCTTGGCATCCCGTAATCCTGACCATCAATTTATTAATTTCAACTTTGTTCACATACTAACACCCAATAAATGTTTTATAATGAAATTGGCCTCAAATCTTTGTATGCATTGCTCTGTTTTTATTTTGAGTGGCAGCCAACAGTTACTAGGAAATATCAAATGCAAATATGATAACTGAATATATGAATATGACTTTGAATGTTATACCTGTAACCCCTTTCCCAAAAGATGACAAACTAAATAAAAAGTTGGTCACACAAAATAAATGTATATTATCAACAGTTGTGTTGCTCTCTAGTTATGTGAAATAATACATATGTAAAATGATTGAAATACATTGAAAATAGACAAAGCTTCCTTACCAGACTCAGCTTTTTTCTTGGAAGATACCTTCTTCTTAGAAGAGTTCTGGGCCTCCTGAGCCTTGGCCTCCTGAGCCTTGGCCTCCTGAGCCTTGGCCTCCTGAGCCTTGGCCTCCTGAGCCTTGGCCTCCTGAGCCTTGGCCTCCTGAGCCTTGGCTGCAGTCTGCTGGGAGCCCACTGGGGGCACTGCCATCACGGGGACCTCCTTGGTGACAGCCTCCAGGACTGGTGCAGGCTTGGAGGGGGCAATGGGGGTGGTGGCCACCTGAGCTGGCTCTACCTTAGCCACCTTCTTCTCCTTCTTCTTCTTCTCCTTTGGTGCAGGGGCAGGTGGGGCCTCTACGGCAGTGGGAACTGGAGCATGGTGAGTGGTTGGTTCAGGGGCAGGGGCAGGAGCAGGAGCAGTGACTATTTCTGGGGCTGGGGTTGGTTCAGGTTCGGCCACTGGGACCTCCTCTGGTTCCGATTCTGGCAGCTTCCCATTGGGCTTGTCTTCCTTCTTCTTACCACGGTTCTTCTTCTCAGATACCTTAATGATTAGAATAATACATTTAATTTAGAACACACTAACATTATATGACAATCAAAATGCGCTACAGTATGTGCATTAAAATGCAGGCAGACACACACCCCACACCCCACACCCACCACACACCCCACACACCCCACACACCACACACACCACACACACCACACACACCACACACACCACACACACCACACACACCACACACACAGCTAGAATAATTCTACAAAAAGGCATTTGAGTTGAGGTGTGTTTTATCTCGTTTTACCTTGTCCTTCTTCTTCTCCTTCTTGGTCAGTTGGCTGGGAGGCGCCATCTTGCCCAGCTCTCTACGCTGCTGGGCCAGAGCCTCCTCATACGAGGTCTCCTTCATGGAGAAGAATGAGAAAACATAAGTTAAATATAATACATGATCACCACCACAACAACAACTGTGTATCTCAGAAGATAGAGCATGGTGCTTGCAATGCCAGTGTTGTGGGTTTGAGTGCTGCTGGGGCTACCCATAAGAAAAATGCATGCACGCATGACTAAGTCGCTTTGGATCTGCTAAATGGTATACATTATGATTATTATATTAACAACAGTTAGGCTACCTTCATGGAGAAGGTGGAGACCAGGACGATGCCGAGGGCTGAGATGACCATGAAGCCTCCAAATACCATAATGCCTAGCGTCTGAGGGTCATACACATCCATGATGACCACTATGACGGGTTAGCTGTCCTGTTGGATGGGGAGAAAGAAAAACAGAAATTATTAGATTTGTATTTCACCTTTATTTAAAGGACCAATGGAATGGCCTAAAAAAGGTGAAAACTTAGATTTGAATGGCCCGGTGCCCGGGGTGGACTAACTCGCCCAGTGAAATAGAGGGGGTGTGGGAGGGCGGGAGTGTGAAAGCCTATGTGTAAAGTAATCAGTACAGATGGTTAGTGTTTTTATAACATTGTTCAAATCAAATTGTCACATGCGCTGAATACAACAGGTGTAAACCTTACAGTGAAATGCTTACTTACAAGCCCTTAAACCAACAATGCAGTTAAGAAAATCCCCACCAAAAAGAGAAGAATAACAAATAATTAAAGAGCAGCAATAAATAACAATAGTGGGGCTATATACAGGGGTACCATTACAGAATCAATGTGTCAATGTGTGGGGGAACCGGTTAGTCGAGGTAATTATGTACATTTAGGTAGTTATTAAAGTGGCTATGCATTGATAATAAGAGTAGCAGCAGCGTGGGGGGGGGGGGCAATGCAAATAGTCTGGGTAGCTATTTGATTAACCGTTCAGGAGTCTTATGGCTTGGGGGTAGAAGCTGTTTAGAAGCTTATTGGATCTAGACTTGGCGCTCCGGTACTGCTTGCCATGCGGTAGCAGAGAGAACAGTTCATGACAAGTGTAGCTGGAGTCTTTGACAATTTTTAGGGCCTTCCTCTGTCACCGCCTGGTACAGAGGTCCTGGATGGCAGGAAACGTGGCCCCGGTGATGTACTGGGCCATACGCACTACCCTCTGTAGTGCCTTGGGGTTGCCATACCAGGCAGTGATGCAACCCGTCAGGATGCTCTTGATGGTGCAGCTGTAAAATCTTTTGAGGATCGTTGGACCCATCCAAAATCTTTTCAGTCTCCTGAGGGGGAATAGGTTGTCGTGCCCTCTTCACGATTGTCTTGGTGTGCTTGGACCATGTTAGTTTGTTGGTGATGTGGACGCCAAGGAACTTGACGCTCTCAACCTGCTCCATTACAGCCCCGTAGATGAGAATGGGGCTGTGCTCGGTCCTCCTTTTCCTGTAGTCCACAATCATCTCCGTTGTCTTGATCACGTTGAGGGAGAGGTTGTTGTCCTTGAACCACACGGTCAGGTCTCTGACCTCCTCCCTATAGGCTGTCTCATCGTTGTTGGTGATCAGATGTGTTGGTGCCTACCCTTACCACCTGGGTGCGGCCTGTCAGGAAGTCCAGGATCCAGTTTCAGATGGAGGTGTTTAGTCCCAGGGTCCTTAGCTTAGTGATGAGCTTTATGGGCACTATGGTGTTGAACGCTGAGCTGCAGTCAATGAATAGCATTCTCACGTAGGTGTTCCTTTTGTCCAGGTGTGAAAGGGAAGTGTGGAGTGCAATAGAGAATGCATCATCTGTGGATCTGTTGGTGTGGTATGGAAATTGGAGTGGGTCTAGGGTTTCTGGGATAATGGTGTTGATGTGAGCAATGACCAGCCTTTCAAAGCATTTCATGGCTACAGACATGAGTGCTACGGGTCGGTTACCTTAGTGTTCTTGGGCAAAAGGACTATGGTGGTCTGCTTTAAACATGTTGGTATTACAGACTCAGACAGGGAGAGGTTGAAAATGTCAGAGAAGACACTTGCCAGTTGGTCAGCGCATGCTCGGAGTACACGTCCTGGTAATTGTTGGACAAGTTTAAAAGCTCTTTGTTCTATTGTATCCATAGAGACAGTTTATTTTTCCTACAGTTACACGCATTTAAAATGCTTCAAGCTTTAACAGTACTTATGGATGTGTGTCGCCATTAATAATATACCATTTAGCAGATGCTTTAATCCAAATGCGACTTCTAGTCATGCGCGCATACATTTTACACATGGATGGTCCCGGGAATTTCACCCACTACCCTGGTGTTACAAACGCCATGCTCTATCAACTGAGCTACAAGACCACAAAATACATTAACTCGATTAATTATTTTAATCGTTTGACAGCCCTAGAAATAAATAAATCAGAAATTAAAAATCGTCCCGTTGATGCGGCTGCATTTTAAATGACATTGGAGGCCCATTTGCCTAGAGACATTTTTGCATTTAAGACAATTTTCTGCAATTCTACAAATTTCTCCATGGAGCTGAGAAAATATTGCAGTTTTTTAAAGCTAATTTCCTGCAATTCTATGCATTTGCCATGGCTAATGCTGTGTTGTTTTACTCAAACATAATAATAATCTCAATACTGCCAAATTCATTGTTTTGTGAATTTTCAATTCTCCCCGACTGTCTAGCTGTCATTTTGGTGATTGAGAACAAACAAAGATTATATTATTTTTTAAATACACTGCTCAAAAAAATAAAGGGAACACTTAAACAACACAATGTAACTCCAAGTCAATCACACTTCTGTGAAATCAAACTGTCCACTTAGGAAGCAACACTGATTGACAATAAATTTCACATGCTGTTGTGCAAATGGAATAGACAAAAGGTGGAAATTATAGGCAATTAGCAAGACACCCCCCAAAACAGGAGTGATTCTGCAGGTGGTGACCACAGACCACTTCTCAGTTCCTATGCTTCCTGGCTGATGTTTTGGTCACTTTTGAATGCTGGCGGTGCTCTCACTCTAGTGGTAGCATGAGACGGAGTCTACAACCCACACAAGTGGCTCAGTTAGTGCAGCTCATCCAGGATGGCACATCAATGCGAACTGTGGCAAAAAGGTTTGCTGTGTCTGTCAGCGTAGTGTCCAGAGCATGCAGGCGCTACCAGGAGACAGGCCAGTACATCAGGAGATGTGGAGGAGGCCGTAGGAGGGCAACAACCCAGCAGCAGGACCGCTACCTCCGCCTTTGTGCAAGGAGGTGCACTGCCAGAGCCCTGCAAAATGACCTCCAGCAGGCCACAAATGTGCATGTGTCAGCATATGGTCTCACAAGGGGTCTGAGGATCTCATCTCGGTACCTAATGGCAGTCAGGCTACCTCTGGCGAGCCCATGGAGGGCTGTGCGGCCCCACAAAGAAATGCCACCCCACACCATGACTGACCCATCGCCAAACCGGTCATGCTGAGGATGTTGCAGGCAGCAGAACGTTCTCCACGGCGTCTCCAGACTCTTTCACGTCTGTCACATGTGCTCATGTGCTCAGTGTGAACCTGCTTTCATCTGTGAAGAGCACAGGGCCCCAGTGGCGAATTTGCCACTCTTGGTGTTCTCTGGCAAATGCCAAACGTCCTGCACGGTGTTGGGCTGTAAGCACAACCCCCACCTGTGGACGTCGGGCCCTCATACCACCCTCATAGAGTCTGTTCATGACCGTTTGAGCAGACACATGCACATTTGTGGCCTGCTGGAGGTCATTTTGCAGGGCGCTGGCAGTGCACCTCCTTGCACAAAGGCGGAGGTAGCGGTCCTGCTGCTGGGTTGTTGCCCTCCTACGGCCTCCTCCATGTCTCCTGATGTACTGGCCTGTCTCCTGGTAGCGTCTGCATGCTCTGGACACTACGTTGACAGACACAGCAAACCTTTTTGCCACAGTTCCCATTGATGTGCCATCCTGGATGAACTGCACTACCTGAGCCACTTGTGTGGGTTGTAGACTCCGTCTCATGCTACCACTAGAGTGAGAGCACCGCCAGCATTCAAAAGTGACCAAAACATCAGCCAGGAAGCATAGGAACTGAGAAGTGGTCTGTGGTCACCACCTGCAGAATCACTCCTGTTTTGGGGGGTGTCTTGCTAATTGCCTATAATTTCCACCTTTTGTCGATTCCATTTGCACAACAGCATGTGAAATGTATTGTCAATCAGTGTTGCTTCCTAAGTGGACAGTTTGATTTCACAGAAGTGTGATTGACTTGGAGTTACATTGTGTTGTTTAAGTGTTCCCTTTATTTTTTTGAGCAGTGTATATTAGGTCCATTATATTTTCTACATGCTTTATATCTGGTTTTAGTCATTTAAGCTTAGACTGAAAGCATTTTTCCATCCTGAATTTGTATTTTATTTATTATACTGTTTTGACTTATGCAACCCAGAAAAAATTGCTTAAAATCTTTGACCTTGTAGTTCTTTTACCTTGTACACCCAAGTAGTTCAATAGCAGAAAAATCCCTGAATATCAAAAGGGTACTTCATTTCATATCACAGGCTTTTAAAATCCAATATTGGAGCACAATTTATACTTAAAATATCAAAGTGATCCAAAAGGGACTCACTTCGTTGAACACACAGGGAAATGGGTAGTTAGGCCTAGCCTAATTAAAAAGGGCAGTTGGTCTAACTCCAAGTTGTCTTCAGCTCTCTCATCTAGATCTTAGACAACCTTTGCTTTCAAGTTCAAAGTACAAAATTTGCACCTCTAGCACAGTTTCTGGGATTCCCTACATAAGAGAACCTACACCTCGCATTTTCTTTCAACTGCAATGGCAAATTGTGTTACAGACTACAACATGTTTAATAAAGGGTGAATCCATTTGAAATTCAATCACATTTTGACAGCATCCCCTTTGATTTACATTCATGTTTTCCATTGGAAGAAGTGGTCAGAAAGTGATCTTCCGGACCTGAATGACAAAACTTTCAGGAGATAAAAGTTTACCCATTTTGCATACCCCACCATACCATGAGACATCTATGTCTTCATCACTGGAAAACAAACTGTTGAGTTTAATATCATTTAAAAGCTTACAAACAGGGTTGCAAAACCCATTTTATAGTTTTTTGATTTACGTTTAGTGAGCAACTGCCCCTAAAAAGCAACTTCTCCTTTTGAAAATGGCCCTATGTGGCATCGATTCTAGTCAAATATTTATTCTAGTGACAAAATGGACTAAAGTGTAAATAGGTTAATTTTGATCATAAAGTCAGTCTCATCCAAAACTAAGATTTGCACGCGACTTGATCATAACGCCCATGGTCAATTTGATATCCCTATGTGGCTAGTTAGGGACCATCAGTAAATTACACAATGTACATGGGACAATATTTTTAAAAGTCAATAGCTCCAAATTTAAATGACTTAAAAAGCCTCCAACTATGAATTGAAAAAAATGTATATACAAATATTGTAACTAAAAGATTAACACGAAAATATTGTCCTGTTTACCTGTGGAATGTATTGACGGTCCCTAACTATCCCCAGAGATGGTTTGACTTTGGATAGCCTAACCAACTTTGCCACAGTCGCTAATTGGCTAAATAATTTCGCAAACTTTTCCCACCTACGAACACACACACATCAAACCATACCCCCAAAACCCAACTCACGTTTGAATTCAGTCATGGTCGCTAGCATTTCTTAATGAACCAAATCTAAAAACCAGGCCAAATCAAGAAGTGCAGTCGCCCTTTAAGGTTAAAAATGACATTTAAAAAAACATTTTAAAATCGTTTGACAAGCTTTTAAATTACATCAAATCTCAACCATTGATCTTTGCATTGATGAAGCCATGGTATGCAAAATAGGTCAACTTTGAGCAGCCTTACCGCTTGAACGTTTTGATATTCAGGTACAAAGTCACTTTCTGAGCACTTCTTCAATGGGCAAACCTATAAATCAGCCCAGGTGACAGACCCAGGTCTATAGTGGTCAAGTTCTTATGGTTCAAGGACAAGATGGCTGTTCTGGAGAGAGCCAAGACCTTGAGAGGAATCAACATCTTCCTCAATGAGAACTTCTCTGAAGCTGTGCGTCAGAGGCAGAAAGAACTTATCCCAGCTATGAAAGCTGACACAGAGCGTGGGGACATTGCTTACATCTGCTACGACAAGCTCATTGTCCACCCTCTCAAAAGTCTGGGAGGAGTGAGAGCTTCAGGCTAACATCACACACTGACAAGTGCCTGATTGTTTGGCTAATATATTGTAGTCAATGTTTTTATTTTACAAAAACATTTCTCCATATGTCTATCGGTGATAAGCTACCCAGGAAAGGGCTAAGAATAGCCGATATTAATGTAGCCTTAGAAATAAGGTTCATAAAATCAATAACTTGCTAACATCAGATAACATTCATAAATTAATTTATTTAACTAGGCAAGTCAGTTAAAAACAAATTCTTATTTACAATGACGGCCTACCGAGGACCAGTGGGTTAACTGCCTTGTTCAGGGGCAGAACGACAGATTTTTACCTTGTCAGCTCAGGGATTCGATCCAGCAAACTTTGTTACTGGCCCAACGCTCTAACCACTAGGCTACCTGCCGCACACACACATGTTTGGAGTCACTTAGAAATGTCCTTGTTTTTTAAAATTAAAACACATTTTTTGAACATTAAAATAGAATCAAATTGATCAAAAATACAGTGTAGACCTTGTTAATGTTGTAAATGACTACCACACTGCCCTAACCCATATGCACAAGAGGAATACCTATGTAAGGATGCTGTTCATCGACAACAGCTCAGCTTTTAACCTCATAGCACCCTCCAAACTCATCATCAAGCTCGAGACCCTGGGCCTCGACCACGCCCTGTGCAACTGGGTACTGGAGTTCCTGACGGGCCGCCCCCAGGTGGTGAGGGTAGGTAACAACATCTCCAACCCGCTGATCCTCAACACTGGGGCCCCACAAGGGTGCGTTCTGAGCCCTCTCCTGTACTCCCTGTTCACCCACGACTGCGTGGCCATGCACGCCTCCAACTCAATCATCAAGTTATCTTACCATGACACTACACTGGTAGGCTTGATTACCAGCAACGACAAGACTGCCTACAGGAAGGTGGTGAGGGCCCTCGGAGTGTGGTGTCAGGAAAATAACCAACAAAACAAAGGAGATGATTGTGGACTTCAGGAAACAGCAGAGGGAGCACCCCCCTATCCACATCGACAGGACAGTAGTAGAGAGGGTAGTAAGTTTTAAGTTCCTCGGCGTACACATCACGGACAAACTGAATTGGTCCACCCACACAGACAGCGGGGTGAAGAAGGCGCAGCAGCACCTCTACAACCTCAGGAGGCTGAAGAAATTCAGCTTGTCACCAAAAGCACTCAAACTTTTACAGATGCACAATCGAGAGCATCCTGTTGGGCTGTATCACCGCCTGGTACAGCAACTGCTCCGCCCACAACTGTAAGGCTCTCCAGAGGGTAGTGAGGTCTGCACAACGCATCACCGGGAGCAAACTACCTGCCCTCCAGGACACCTACACAACCCGATGTCACAGGAAGACCATAAAAATCATCAAGGACAACAACCACCCGAGCCACTGCCTGTTCACCCCGCTATCATCCAGAAGGCGAGGTCAGTACAGGTGCATCAAAACAGGGACCGAGAGACTAAAAAACAGCTTCTATCTCAAGGCCATCAGACTGTTAAACAGCCAACACTAACATTGAGTGGCTGCTGCCAACATACTGACTCAATCTCCAGCCACTTTAATAATGGAAAATTTATGTAAAAAATGTGGCCTAGCCAGTCTCCAGACCTGAACCCAATAGAAAATCTTTGGAGGGAGCTGAAAGTCCGTATTGCCCAGCGACAGCCCCGAAACCTGAAGGATCTGGAGAAGGTCTGTATGGAGGAGTGGGCCAAAATACCTGCTGCAGTGTGTGCAAACCTGGTCAAGAACTACAGGAAACGTATGATCTCTGTAATTGCAAACAAAGATTTCTGTACCAAATATTAAGTTCTGCTTTTCTGATGTATCAAATACTTATGTCATGCAATAAAATGCAAATTAATTACTTAAAAATCATACAATGTGATTTTCGTTTTAGATTCGGTCTCTCACAGTTGAAGTGTACCTATTATAAAAATGACAGACCTCTACATGCTTTGTAAGTAGGAAAACCTGCAAAATCGGCAGTGTATCAAAAACTTGTTCTCCCCACTGTATATACACACACACACTGGCCATCTCTGAAACACACTTAATTCCTTTGATGATACAGCAACAGCAAGACAAGGATATAACATCTACAGAAAAGACAGGAAAGCATATGGGGAGGTGTTGCTGTACACTGAATGTACAAAAACATTAGGAACACCTTCCTAATATTGAGTTGCACCTTTTGCCTTCAGAACAGCCTCACTTCATCAGGGCATGGACCCGAAAGTTGTCGAAAGCAGATGCTGGCCCATGTTGACTTCAATGCTTCATACTAAATGTTTTTCTCAGGACTCTTTTGTTGAAGCTGTATGTTGGTCTGATGTGTATGAGGAAGTGAATCCAGATGCAGAACTGGAAGTATTTGTAAAATTATTCTAGGCAAGTCAGTCAAGAACAAATTCTTATTTATAATGACGGCCTAAGAAAAGGTAAAAGGCATCCTGCAGGGACGGGGGATGGAATTAAAAATATAGGACAAAAACACACATCACGACGAGAGAACACTACATAAAGAGAGTATTAAGACAACAACACAGCAAGGCAGCAACACAACATGGTAGCAGCACAAAACATGGTACAAACATTATCGGGCACAGACAACAGCACAAAGGGCAAAGTAGAGACCACAATACTTCACACAAAGCAGCCACAGCTGTCAGTAAGAGTGTCCATGATTGAGTCTTTGAATGAAGAGATTGAGATAAAACTGTCCAGTTTGAGTGTTTGTTGCTGCTCGTTCCAGTCGTTAGCTGCAGCGAACTGAAAAGTGGAGCGACCCAGGGATGTGTGTGCTTTGGGAACATTTAACAGAATGTGATTGGCAGAATGGGTGTTGTATGTGGAGGATGAGGGCTGCAGTAGATATCTCAGATAGGGGGGAGTGAGGCCTAAGAGGGTTTTATAAATAAAGCGTCAACCAGTGGGTTGGGTATAGAGGAGTATAGAGTGCAGTGATAAGGCCAATGCTCCTTATAGTGTCCTATAAGGAGCATTGGTGGCAAATCTGATTACCGAATGGTAAAGAACATGCGTTACAAAAATTATTTTGAGCCCCCTGGATTGTTGATGAAATGAAAAATTGTATGGTTCAAATAAATTATGCAAAAGTGGTGGCAAACAAGTCAGGCTGCTCAGCTGATTGTCTAATTTTACAGTATGTCAACCATTGTGACAACTTAAAAATAAATTATATTACCAAACCAAGATAAATGACAAAAATGAAAAAAGACTTGAGTACCGTAGCCCTTTACACTCGTACACGGGTAGTAGCTGTACAGTAACATGCTATACATGACGGGTAGTAGCTGTACAGTAACATGCTATACATGACGGGTAGTAGCTGTACAGTAACATGCTATACATGACGGGTAGTAACTGTACACTAACATGCTATACATGACGGGTAGTAGCTGTATAGTAACATGCTATACATGGCATCAGAGCTCTGGCTAGGCGCTTCACAGCGCTGTCTGGGTTTTGACTGACAGCTGTTCTTAACTTGAGCACCGCGCATGACAAAAAGTTGCCCCCATCCCTCCGGCTAATTGGGCAACTTGTGCTAATATTTTGTCTGAGTGACGGAAATGCTGTAAATTAAGATGACTCAATGTATTTTGAAAGATGAGACGTTGAGGTTTATAATAAATACTGCTTTGGTGTCATACAAGCAAGCCAAACACCTGTGAGTCCAAATGTGCACTTCACATTTATATATCATAAAACTCAAGTCATATACAGTGTCAACGTTTAAGATCACTATGTTTGATGTACAAGATGACATGGCGATATATTCTGTTGAGAACAACCCAGGGTATGATCATTTTTGTTTATTGTGAGCACCCGAATGCACTCATGACTCATTTCTATGAGCACCAAAATTACATTGTTTCTCTGAATTGCCATGTGAAAAAAAATACGATCTTAGTGTTAGGTTAACTTAACTAGTCACGTTGGCAATAGAACACATTTTGAAATCATGCCTGACCCAGATTGCGATTTACAATGGACCGTTTTTGGATTGCGTAAACAGTAATTTTGTGATGGCGGAGATGCAGACTTGTGTTCCAAATGAAACAACTA
Organism: Salvelinus fontinalis; assembly: GCF_029448725.1. Taxonomy (NCBI): domain Eukaryota; kingdom Metazoa; phylum Chordata; class Actinopteri; order Salmoniformes; family Salmonidae; genus Salvelinus; species Salvelinus fontinalis. Next base: position 73,395,628 of record NC_074665.1, read on the forward strand.
CAAGTAAGCTTGCTCTACTTCCTGAACAGCAAAGCTAGGGGAGAACAAAAAAAAAAGTACCTTATAGTTGAAGACTTCAAGTCATAAAAGCGCATTAAAATTGCTTAGGAACTGTTCACACATTGGAGAGGTGTGTGACCACTTGGAGACACCGAATAGTCCTCTTACTCAAACACCTTGTACCTACCCCACATTTTCCAGGAATAGTCTTATAATGTTACTGAATCTATCCTGAGTATTTTCAGATTTCATTATCAACAAATGTTGCAAAAAGTAAAAAAATAAAATGTCACATAAACCAACAGTGTAATGTCTGGATTCAGTAATGGGTCAGGTGAACTGTTGTGTATTCACCTTTAATCTAAAACTTTTCCCATTATATAAAAACTGTCCCCTTTCAATTGCTACCATGGTTATGCATATGCTTTTCATATTTCTTCGGTAATAACGATTTCAATTCAGCCCTATTCATACAGGCTAATTCCCACATGTAAAGGGTCAAGTTAGTTTGGGAGAGGTGGAAAAACTATTGTTATCCATCAATAATAAGCCACCAGGTATCGACAACCTAGATTGGAAAGTATTGGGAATGGTAGCAGACTGTATTGCCACCTCTATTTGCTAGATAATTAACCAAAGCCTGAAGGAGTCTGTGTCCACCAATGGTGTAAAGTATTTAAGTAAAAACACTTTAAAAGAACTACATAAGCATTTTTTCCCTGTACTTTACTATTTATATTTGACTACTTTTAAAAGGAAAGAAAGTACTTTTTACTCCATACATTTTCCCTGACACCCAAAAGTACTTGTTACATTTTGACAGGAAAATGGTCCAATTCACACACTTATCAAGAGAACATCCCCGGTCATCCCTAGTGCCTCTGATCTGGCGGACTCACTAAACACAAATGCTTCGTTTGTAAATGATGTCTTAGTATTGGAGTGTGCCACTGGCTATCCGTCAATAAAAATAACATTTAAAATGGTGGCATCTGGTTTGCTTAATATAAGGAATTTTAAATGGTTTATAATTGTACTTTTGATACTTAAGTACATTTGAGCATTTCCATTTACTTTTGACAATTAAGTATATTTAAAACCAAATACTTTCAGACTTTTACTCAAGTAGTATTTTACTAGGTGACTATCACGTGAGTCGTTTTCTATTAAAGGTATCTTTACTTTTACTCAAGTATGACAATTGAGTACTTTTTCCACCACTGGTGTCCACAGGCGTGGGAGGAAGCTAAAGTAATTCCACTACCTAAAAATAGTAAAGCACCCTTTGCTGGCTCGAACAGCCACCCAAATCAGTTTTTTGCTTGGTCTTAGTAAATTGGATGGCGAGAATTGTGTTTGACTACTGACTTTCCTACAGAGAAGGGCACTCAGTTTGTACTGCACTGACTCCGATGACTGATGAATGCCTAAAATAAATGGATAATAAGATGATAGTTGGAGCTGTATTGTTAGATTTCAGAGCAGCCTTTGATGTTATTAATCCTAAAGCTTCTCTAACATCAGATATGTACAGTGCGGTGTCCTTCAGGGACGCTGCCTTGGGCCGTTACTCTTCTCTATTTTTACAAATGATTTCCTACTGGTCTTACACAAAGCTACAATGACTATGTATGCAAATTACTTCACACTCTACAGGTCAGCATCCAAAGCCAACGAGCTCACCGAAATTCAAAATAAGGAGTTACGGTCAGTATCAGAATGGGTGGTTAACTTCTTATGGCTGGGGGGCAGTATTGAGTAGCTTGGATGAATAAGATGCCCAGAGTAAACTGCCTGCTACTCAGTCCCAGAAGCTAAGATATGCATATTATTAGTAGATTTGTATAGAAAACACTCTGAAGTTTCTAAAACTGTTTGAATGTCTGTGAGTATAACATAACTCATATGGCAGCAAAAACCTGAGAAAAAAATCAAACCAAGAAGTGGGAAATTTGAGGTTTGTAGTTTTTCAACTCATCGCCTATTGAATATACAGTGGGATATTGGTCATATTGCACTTCCTAAGGCTTCCACGAGATGTCAACAGTCTTTAGAACCTTGTTTGATGCTTCTACTGTGAAGGAGGGGGGAATGAGGGCTCTTTGAGTCAGGGCTCTAGCAGAGTGCCATGAGCTGACCACGCGTGTTCACGTGAGAGTTAGACCTGCGTTCCAACGCATTTCTACAGACAAAGGAATTCTCCGGGCGGAACATTATTGAAGATTTATGTTAAAAACATCCTAAAGATTGATTCTATACTTCGTTTGACATGTTTCTACAAACTGTAATATGACTTTTCGTCTGAACTTTCACATGGACTTGCCCGCGCGTCGTGAGTTTGGATTGTGTACTGAACGCGCTAACAAAAAGGAGGTATTTGGACATAAATTATGGACTTTATGGAACAAATCAAACATGTATTGTGGAACTGGGATTCCTGGGAGTGCATTCTGATGGAGATCAAAGGTAAGTGAATATTTATAATGCTATTCGGACATCTGTTGACTCCACAACATGGCGGATATCTTTATGGCTTGTTTTGGCTCTGAGCGCTGTACTCAGATTATAGCATGGTGTGCGTATTTCTGTAAATTGAGGTGGCTCTCTGCAAAATCACCGGATGTTTTGGAAGCAAAACATTACTGAACTTAACGCGCCAATGTAAACTGAGATTTTTGGATATAAATATGAACTTTATCAAACAAAACATACAAGTATTGTGTAACAGGAAGTCCTATGAGTGTCATCTGATGAAGATCAAAGGTTTGTGATTCATTTTATCTTTATTTCTGCTTTTTGTGACTCCTCTCTTTGGCTGGAAAAATGCCTGTGTTTTTCTGTGACTAGGTACTGACCTAACATAATCAGATGGTGTGCTTTCGTCGTAAAGCCTTTTTGAAATCGGACACTGTGGTGAGATTAACAACAAGTTTATCTTTAAAATGGTGTAAAATACTTGTATGTTTGAGGAATTTTAATTATGAGATGTCTGTTGTTTGAATTTGGCACCCTGCACTTTCACTGGCTGTTGTCAAGTCGATCCCGTTAACTGGATCTCAGCCGAAAGAAGTTAAGACCCTCTATGCACAACTCCAGTTGAAGTTTAGGTCTTAGAGAATGCTTTGAACCAAATACAATGCTTTTAGTTTTATACGTATTTAAGACCAGTTTATTATTAACATTGAGCAATTCGAGGAAACTAAACTCCTAGGGATATTGTCATTGCCAAGTCATATTGACAAAGTTGTTGTGAAGATGGGGAGGGGTATGTCTGTTATAAAAAGATTATCTGCGTTTGACACAAAATCAACTGTACTAGTTGTTAAGGGTCTTGTCCCATGTGACCTAACCACCTCGATTTGGTCTTACGTAGCAAAATGTTTAATTGTTTTTTACACTGGATAAAAATTTGAGCTAGAAAATGCTATATCATACACTGCAGTTGAGGAACAACGGGAAAGTCATTCTGCTTTGAAAATTGACAAACTTGTAATCCCACTTTTGAGAAAATGGTCCTTGAATATTTTGATACACCTACTGGAGAGCTCTTCTTTGTCAACAGTCATTCAGCATCGTTCACACCCTCTTAAGCCTTAACCGCACCCATCTCTTTAAGGATTCACATGTGAGGCCATGTGGTAAACACATGCTATATCAAGTAAAATGTGTCTATTTGTCACATGCACAGGATACAGAAGGTGTAAACGGTAAAGGGACAGTACTTGCATACCAGCAATATCAAAAACGGAAAGTGTTCAAATAAAAATATTTTATCGTTGTTAGATTACCCAACACACTTGTCTAAATGTATGGATCGTGTGAAGGAAATGCTATAACCAGCCTCCACCCACATCTAGCTAAGCAGATGGGTCACTATTGTCTAGACATGTACGTACACATGTTCATGAAATACAAATCGATGGCCTTAATCACCCCCAGACACACCCAATTTGATAGGTTTTGTAATAATCTGGCCGAAGTGGAGTCTTTCGATTAGACATGTAGTTAGCTAGCTAAACAATGAACCGGCATATCCCAACTCATACTACTACCAATAAAAACATTGTCATAGCTGTAGTATGAATCTGCTAAAGCTAACAAACTAGGTTTAATGTTAACTGGATGCAAATGGATTTCTGATTCAAATAGTATTACTACACAGATCATACACGTAAGGTTAGCTAGCGAGCCAGCAAGCTAACATTTGCTAACAGTATACTTTAACTTGAAATAAAAATGACTTCCTAAAAAAATTATAAAGTATATCTGGAAAATGTAGCTAGACTTCTACCCGTATACATGGACGAATGCTTCACGGCAGACTGGAACCATTTAACTCTTGTTTGTAGCTACAGCTTGTTTGGCTAGCTTTGTGTCAAGTCACACCGGTTCACACTGACCGTGGCGTGTGCAGAAAGTAGCCCATCACTCTTTCCTACTGATCTGTCGATAGCGTCTGCTAAATTCCGGGCATCAATGTTGTTGAGAAAAGTAGCAAAACTTTTGTAGTTCTCGATGGTTAGCGTTATATCTTTCAAAAACAGCACGGTAGAAAGGACTGTCAACACATACTGAATAGCTCACGTTAAAGACTGGTCTGCCATGTAGCACGCTTCTATCTAAACTCACTTCCTGGCATGTCCAGCCCATACATTATCTCAGCCAATCATGGCTAGTGGGAAGGTTCCTGCGTTTTTCCATGGCTAAACCAACTAGGCTCGTAATTTAACAATTTTAATCGTATTTATGGATGGAATACAAGTTTGTTATTAAGGCACATGAAAATTCACGTTCCAGAAGGCATTTCTGCAAAAAACGAATTTGATAAAAAATTTAACTGTTTACGTTCAAATGCTGCTCCTGTGAAGTACAGTAGTGAAGTCGACATACGCCTAGTTTCCTGAAACGAGTCACATGTGGTCAAGTGCAGCAAAGAAAGACCTAGCAAAGCTGCAGCTGGCTCAACACAGAGCAGCACGCCTTGCCCTTAACTACACACACAGAACTAACATCAACAGCATGCATACCAGTCTTTCCTGGTTGACAATTGAGAGACTTACTGCTTCTCTTCTAGTTATGAGAAATGTTACTGTAATACATTCCAGATTGTTTGCATAAATCAAATAACATTCAACTCACACACCCATTCATACCCCACAAGACATGCCACCAGGAGTTTCTTCACAACTCACACACCCATTCATACCCCACAAGACATGCCACCAGGAGTTTCTTCACAACTCACACACCCATTCATACCCCACAAGACATGCCACCAGTAGTTTCTTCACAATCCCCAGATCCAAAACGAATTCACGGCAACACAAAGTATTATACAGAGCATTGCTCGCATGGAACTAACATCTCCAATTACTCAAGCAAACAGCAAAATTACCTTTAAAATCAGATTAACTTCTTGCAACTATAGGGGGTGCTGTTTCAAATTAGCATAATTGTCTCTACAGATTAAACTGCCTAGTACTCAATTCTTGCTCGTACAATATGCATATTATTGTTATTATTGGATAGAAAACACTCTAGTTTCTATAGCCGTTTGAATTATGTCTCTGAGTGAAACAGAACTCATTCTACAGCACTTTTCCTCCCAGTGTGTGAGATTTAGACATCTTGGCCTCTGGTTCCAGATCAGTTTTAAATGTCTCTGTTAATCCTATGAGATACAAACACTGCCCACGCCTTCGTCTAGATGTCAGTAAGTGGTGACAATTTGAATGGAGTCGATTGCGCAATCATTGGCTCTATAAATCACCAAATACCGGAAGTAGCGTTCCTTTGGACACTGCGCTCAACGCAAGAAGGATATCTGACTGGCCTTTTTCCAAGCCTTGGTTTAGCCAGTAATATAGCGTCGGTCATCTTTTTACTCGTTATAGGTGTTAGAAACATCATAAGGTAGTTAATTTAAACCGTTTTATAGCAATTTATATCCGTTTAGTGCGATTTTGAGGCATTGCTTTGTAATAGACTTTGAAGCTCCGGGCACGTTTCGGGGTCCCGGTCGTACGTTAGTGGGCATTTCGACGGACAAGTGGACATCTTTCGACCAAAAGAAGATTAGACCCAAGAAAGGATTCATTGTCCAAGATTCTGATGGGAGAACAGCTCATAGTAAGAACAATTTATGATGATAAATCGTGTTTCTGTCGATAAATGTTAAACGCTTATGTCGCCATTTTGTTTGCTATAGCTTCGCTTGGCGCAACCTGTATTGAAAAGTAAGGATAATTTTTAAAAAATGTAATTCCGCGATTGTATTAAGAATTAAATTGTCTATCAATCGCTGTCCACCCTGTATTTTTTAGTCAAGTTTATGAGTATTTATGTATAAGACTAGATCACTGTCTAATATGGTGCAGGACATTTTCTGACCAGCTGAGCTACTTTTGTCATTGTCTAACCATGATTTTGGTGGCTAAATATGCACATTTTCGAACAAACTCTATATGTATGTTGTAATATGAAGTTACAGGAGTGTCATCTGAAGAATTCTGAGAAGGTTAGTGAAAAAATGTATATATTTTGGCGATGATTACGTTATCGCCCTCTTTGGCTAGAATCAGTGCTCGGGTAACGTTTGCGTATGTGGTATGCTAATATAACGATTTATTGTGTTTTCGCCGTAAAACACTTAGAAAATCTGAAATGTTGTCTGAATTCACAAGATCCGTGTCTTTCCATTGCTATGTGCTGTGTATTTTTAAGAAATGTTTTATGATGAGTAAATTGGTAATACACGTTGCTCTGTGTAGTAATTCTAGGAGCTTTGGTGAGATTTGTGATGCTGGCTGCAATGGCAAACTATGATTTATACCTGAAATATGCAAATTTTTCTAACAAAACCTATCCTATACCATAAATATGTTATCAGACTGTCATCTGATGAGGTTTTTTCTTGGTTAGTGGCTATCAATATCTTAGTTTAGCCGAATTGGTGATAGCTACTGGTGTTGAGAGAAAATGGTGGACAAAGAAAAATGGTGATTTTTGCTAACGTGTTTAGCTAATAGATTTACATATTGTGTCTTCCCTGTAAAACATTCTAAAAATCTGAAATGGTGGCTTTATTCACAGGATCTGTATCTTTCATTAGGTGTCTTGGACTTGTGATTTAATGATATTTAGATGCTACTATTTAATTGTGACGCTATGCTAGCGATGCTAATCAGTGTGTGGGGGGGGGGGGGTGCTCCCGGACCCGGGGTAGAGGCTCCTGAAAGGTTAAGCAACATCTCACAGAACTGTGGGGACTGTGAGGGGACACACAATAATTTTGTTGTATTGTTTGTATTATAATTTTTGCATATCGTTGAATTTAAAATTTGTGTGACTGTCCTTGTCTATCAGTGTTTTGTTACTTGTCATGTTTTGCGTTTTTTGTGGACCCCAGGTAGAATAGCCTAGCTGCTACTTCTGCAAAAGCTAATTGGGATCCTAATAAACAAATAATTATGGAAGGTTTCGTTCAAATCAAAAGGGGTGCTGTCAAAAAGTGATTGAAACCCTAAACTAAACCGATTTTGGCAAATCAAAGGAAAGAAGTATGCTTGAATTGAAAGCTCTTTCTGCCACCCAAGTGCAGCATAGCCTACCTGCTCAGTGTTTTTATAGGCCAAATTATGGCTTGGTGGAATTAACCATTTGGCAAATTATGCAAAGGGAGGAGGAAATATAAGCTGTGAGTCATGCCAAGAGCTCAGCCTCTCCATCTGGTTAGGAAGTAAGGTCTAGCTAGACAGATCAAACAGAGTGTGCCTGCCTCTAACCTGCACACAATGCTTAAAAAATAGATATGTGTAGAAAGAAAAGGCAGCAAAGAGTTAGCCATATGCCACCTACTGTACCTCTGAAGAAATGTCCCTTTCATGCAGAGAGAAATGCAAATCGTTTAGGAAAATCATATAGCCTATTATGCAACATCACTTTCCATCCTTCCCACTCTATTAGTATACGCCATCAAAAGCTCTCCATTACAGTCAATAGAATCTAGCCTATTAGGGTTGCCACATGTCCCGGATTGTATGGGACAGTACCACATTTCGGCACTTTGTCACGCATCCCACACATAAAACGTTCATGTCCTGCATTTTATCAACAAATTAAAACACCGCTCATTTACAAAAAAAAGGTTGATTTGTCCAATATTTCAGTCAGGGTTCCTATGCATTTGATGAGAATTGACAGTCCAACCTGTCTCTTTTGCAGTCACTTTGCACTTAGTGGGGAGAACAAGACATTGCATGACATAAGTATTTGATCACCTACCAACCAGTAAGAATTCCGTCTCTCACAGACCTGTTCGTTTTTCTTTAACAAGCCCTCCTGTTCTCCACTCATTACCTGTATTAACTGCAGCTGTTAGAACTCATTACCTGTATAAAAGACACCTGTCCACACACTCAATCAAACAGACTCCAACCTCTCCACAATGGCCAAGACCAGAGAGCTGTGTAAGGACATCAGGGATAAAATTGTAGACCTGCACAAGGCTGGGATGGGCTACAGGACAATAGGCAAGCAGCTTGGTGAGAAGGCAACAACTGTTGGCGCAAATATTAGAAAATGGAAGAAGTTCAAGATGACGGTCAATCACCCTCGGTCTGGGGCTCCATGCAAGATCTCACCTCGTGGGGCATCATTGATCATGAGGAAGGTGAGGGATCAGCCCAGAAATACACGGCAGGACCTGGTCAATGACCTGGAGAGAGCTGGGACCACAGTCTCAAAGAAAACCATTAGTAACACACTACGCCGTCAGGGATTAAAATCCTGCAGCGCACGCAAGGTCCCCCTGCTCAAGCCAGCGCATGTCCAGGCCCGTCTGAAGTTTGCCAATGACCATCTGGATGATCCAGAGGAGGAATGGGAGATGGTCATGTGGTCTGATGAGACAAAAATAGAGCTTTTTAGTCTAAACTCCACTTGCCGTGTTTGGAGGAAGAAGAAGGATGAGTACAACCCCAAGAACACCATCCCAACCGTGAAGCATGGAGGTGGAAACATCATTCTTTGGGGATGCTTTTCTGCAAAGGGGACAGGACGACTGCACCATATTGAGGGGAGGATGGATGGGGCCATGTATCGCGAGATCTTGGCCAACAACCTCCTTCCCTCAGTAAGAGCATTGAAGATGGGTCGTGGCTGGGTCTTCCAGCATGACAACGACCCGAAACACACAGCCAGGGCAACTAAGGAGTGGCTCCGTAAGAAGCATCTCAAGGTCCTGGAGTGGCCTAGCCAGTCTCCAGACCTGAACCCAATAGAAAATCTTTGGAGGGAGCCGAAAGTCCGTATTGCCCAGCGACAGCCCTGAAACCTGAAGGATCTGGAGAAGGTATGTATGGAGGAGTGGGCCAAAATCCCTGCTGCAGTGTGTGCAAACCTGGTCAAGAACTACAGGAAACGTATGATCTCTGTAATTGCAAACAAAGGCTTCTGTACCAAATATTAAGTTCTGCTTTTCTAATGTATCAAATACTTATGTCATGCAATAAAATGCAAATTAATTACTTTAAAATCATACAATGTGATTTTCTGGATTATTGTTTTAGATTCCTTCTCTCACAGTTGAAGTGTACCTATGATATAAATTACAGACCTCTACATGCTTTGTAAGTAGGAAAACCTGCAAAATCGGCAGTGTATCAAATACTTCTCCCCACTGTATGACAAGATATTATATGATAAAGATGTGGTGCTGGTGATGTTATACACTTCTCCAATCAATGTTGAGATCTGATAATCACGGTACTCCATCTTGTTTATTTTTTTGTTTATCTGTCAGCCCCAGCCTCAAACTCAGGCCCTGTGTGTAGTTAACTGACCCCTCTATGCCCATTCATCACCATTTTACCGGTTGTAGTCTTAGCTGATTAGTTGTTGTTGTCTTACCCGTTGTTGCCTTAGCTATGTCTTCCAATTAACACCTGTGATTGCTTTATGCCTATCTCAAATATCAATATGCCTTGTATATTGTTGTTTAGGATAGTTATCATTGTTTTAGTTTACTCCGGAGCCCCGAGACCCACTCAACATGCCTCAGATACCTCCTTTGTCCCACCTCCCACACATGCGGTGACCTCACCCAGCATAACTAGGATGTCCAGAGATGAAACATCTCTTATCGTCACAAAATGCCTGGGTTCACCTCCACTGTACCCGCACCCCACCAGTCTGTACATTATGGCCTGAATCTATTCTACCATGCCCAGAAATTTGCTCCTTTTATTGTGTCCCCAACGCACTACATGACCAGTTTTGATAACCTTTAGCCGTACCCTCATCCTAGTCCTCCTCGGGTGATGTGGAGGTTAACCCAGGCCCTGCGTGTCCCCAGACACTCTCATTTGTTGACTTCTGTGACCAAAAAAGCCTTGGTTTCATGCATGTTAACATCAGAAGCCTCCTCCCTAAGTTTGTTTTACTCACTGCTTTAGCACACTCCGCCAACCCTGATGTCCTTACCGTGTCTGAATCCTGGCTTAGGAAGGCCACCAAAAATTCTGAGGTTTCCATCCCCAACTACAAAATGTTCCATCAAGATAGAACTGTCAAAGTGGGATGAGTTGCAATCTACTGCAGAGATAGCTTCCAAAGTTCTGTCATACCTTCCAGGTCTATGCCCAAACAGTTTGAGCATCTAATTTAAAAAATAATCCTCCCCAGAAATAAATCTCTCACTGTTATAGACCCCCCTCAGGTCCCAGCTGTGCCCTGGACACCATATGTGAATTGATTGCCACCCATCTATCTTCAGAGTTCGTTCTTTTAGGTGACCTAAACTGGGATATGCTTAACACCCCGGCAGTCCTACAATCTAAGCTAGATGCCCTCAACCTCACAAATTATCACGGAACCCACCAGGTACAACCCAAAATCCGTAAACATGCCCTCCAAATACACCTCTGCTGTTTTCAATCAGGATCTCAGCGATGGGTCCGCGGTCAAACGACCACCCCTCATCACTGTCAAACGCTCCCAAAAACACTTCTGCAAGCAGGCCTTTCTAAATCGACCTGGCCCGGGTATTTTGGAAGAATATTGACCTCATCCTGTCAGTAGAGGATGCCTGGTTACTCCTTAAAAAGTACTTTTTTCACCATCTTTAATAAGCATGCCCCGTAAATTAAATTTTTAACTAAGAACAGATATAGACCTTGGTTCACTCCAGACCTGACTGCCCTCCACCAGCACAAAAACACCCTGTGGCAGACTGCAATAGCATCGAATAGTCCCCGCGATATGCAACTGTTCAGGGAAGTCAGGAACCAATACACACAGTCAGTCAGGAAAGCAAAGGCTAGCTTTTTCAAACAGAAATTTGCATCCTGTAGCTCTAACTACAAAAAGTTCTGGGACACTGTAAAGTCCATGGAGAACAAGAGCACCTCCTCCCAGCTGCCCACTGCTCTGAGGCTAGGAAACACTGTCACCACCGATAAATCCACAATAAATCGAGAATTTTTTTGCATTTCTCTACAGCTGACCATGCTTTCCTCCTGGTTACCCCAACCCCGGCCAACAGCTCCACAACCCCCGCAGCTACTTGCCCAAGCCTCCCCAGCTTCTCCTTCACCCAAATCCAGATAGCAGATGTTCTGAAAGAGCTGCAAAACCTGGACCCTTACAAATCAGCTGGGCTAGACAATCTGGACCCTCTCTTTCAAAAACTATCCACCGCTGCAACCCCTTTTACCAGCCTGTTCAACCTCTCTTTCGTATCGTCCGAGATCCCTAAAGATTGGAAAGCTGCCGCGGTGACACTCTAGACCCAAACGGTTATAGACCTATATCCATCCTGCACTGCCTTTCTAAAGTCTTCGAAAGCCAAGTTAAGAAACAGATTACTGACCATTTAGAATCCCACCGTACCTTCTCCGCTGTGCAATCTGGTTTCCGAGCTGGTCACGGGTGCACCTCAGCCACGCTCAAGGTACTAAACGATATCATAACCACCATCGATAAAAGATTGTACTGTGCAGCCGTATTCATCGACCTGGCCAAGGCTTTCGACTCTGTCAATCACCACATTCTTTTCGGCAGACTCAATAGCCTTGGTTTCTCAAATGACTGCCTCGCCTGGTTCACCAACTACTTTGCAGACAGAGTTCAGTGTGTCAAATCGGAGGTCCTTCTGGCAGTCTCTATGGGTAAACCACACGGTTCAATTCTCAGGCCGACTCTTTTCTGTTTATATCAATAATATTGCTCTTGCTGCGGGTGATTCTCTGATCCACCTCTATGCAGACGACACCATTCTGTATTCATCTGGCCTTTCTTTGGACACTGTGTTAACAAACCTCCAAACGAGCTTCAATGCCATACAACACTCCTTCCGTGGACTCCAACTGCTCTTAAAAACCTCTTGACGCTAGGGGTCAGAATTTATTTTTTCTTAAAATATCATTCCCAAGGTAAATGTACATTTTCTCTGGCCCAGATCATAGAATATGCATATAATTTACAGATTAGGATAGAAAACACTCCAAAGTTTCCAAAACTGTCAAAATATTGTCTGTGAGTATTACAAAAAGTATTCTGCAGACGAAAACATAACGCAGAAGTAATTTCTTTTTTTTTACTGTGTTAATGACAACTCTTAATGATCGGCTCAACTCTTAATGATCGGCTCAACTCTTAATGATCGGCTCAACTCTTAATGATCGGCTCAACTCTTAATGATCGGCTCAACTCTTAATGATCGGCTATGAAAAGCCAAATGAAAATTATCCATGATTATTATTTGACCATGCTTGTCACTTTTGAACATTTTTGAAGATCTTGGCATAGTTCTGTTATAATCTCCACCCGGCACAGCCAGAAGAGGACTGGCCACCCCTCATAGCCTGGTTCCTCTCTAGGTTTCTTCCTAGGTTTTGGCCTTTCTAGGGAGTTTTTCCTAGCCACTGTGCTTCTACACCTGCATTCTAGCTGTTTGGGGTTTTAGGCTGGGTCTCTGTACAGCACTTCGAGATATTAGCTGATGTACGAAGGGCTATATAAAATAAACTTGATTGATTGATTGATTTCCTGGCCCGTCTTTCTTCCATTTAAAGGGGTATCAACCAGATTCCTTTTCCAATGGCTTCCTCAGGCTGTGACCAGGCTTTAGACATAGTTTCATGCCTTTATTTAGAAAAATGAGCGAGATGTTTCATAAGTAGTCAGGTGTCATCTGAATAGTTCCTGCGCGCGCGAGAGGAGCTCTCCATTTTCCTTTTGTCTCTTAAAGAATAGGTTATGGTCCGGTTTAAATATTATCGATTATGTTTGTTAAAAACAACCTGAGGATTGATTATAAAAAACATTTGACATGTTTCTACGACCATTACGGATACTTTTTGGAATTTGTCGAACGGAACACGGCTTTGGTTCTCTCAACATAATGCGCAACCCAAATGGCGCTTTTTTGTTATAAAAGTAATATTTATCGAACAAAAAGAACATTTGTTGTGTAACTGGGAGTCTCGTGAGTGGAAACATCCGAAGATTATCAAAGGTTAGCGATTAATTTTATTGCTTTTCTGACTTTCGTGACCAAGCTAACCAAGCTAATATAAGGCTAGCTGTTGTAGCATTGTAAGCTACACTCACAGAAATTTGGATTTCTTTCGCTGTAAAGTATATTTTCAAAATCTGACACGATAGGTGGATTAACAACAAGCTAAGCTGTATTTTGGTATATTTCACTTGTGATTGCATGATTAAAAAAATATTACAAAAAATATTTCTATTCTAATACGTTTGGAAATTTTCATCTTCCTTTCAGGACCGGAACAAGGCTGTAGTTCTCTCAACATAACGCGCAACCCAAATGGCGCTTTTTTGTTATAAAAGTAATATTTTTCGAACAAAAAGAACATTTATTGTGTAACTGGGAGTCTCGTGAGTGCAAACATCCGAAGATTATCAAAGGTAAGCGATTAATTTGATTGCTTTTCTGACTTTCGTGACCATGCTAATTTGGGGCTAGCTGTTGTAGCATTGAGAGCTACACTCACAAAAGCTTGGATTTCTTTCGCTGTAAAATATATTTTCAAAATCTGACACGATAGGTGGATTAACCTGTCTAGGATCAGCGTGGCGCTAGCGGCACACCCCCCCCCCCCCCCCACTGAAAAACCAGTGCCGCGAAATTCAAAAAAAATATTTTTTAAAAATATTTAACTTTCACACATTAAAGTCCAATACAGCTAATGAAAGACACAGATCTTGTGAATCCAGTCAACTTGTCCGATTTTTAAAATGTTTTACAGGGAAGACACAATATGTAAAGATGTACATCTATTACCTAAAAACACATTAGCATAATCCACCATCTTTTATTTGTCCACCAACACCAGTAGCCATCACCAATTCGGCTAAACTAAGATATTTATAGCCCCTAACCAACAAAAAAACTCATTAGATGACAGTCTGATAACATATTTATGGTATGGGATAGGTTTTGTTAGAAAAAAGTGCATATTTCAGGTAGATGGCATAGGTTACAATTGCACCCACCGTCACAAATGGAATAGAAAAACTACTTAGAGCAACGTGTTTACCTACTTACTAATCATCAAACATTTCGTAAAAATACACAGCATACACGAATCGAAAGACACAGATCCTGTGAATACAGACAATATTTCAGATTTTCTAAGTGTCTTACAGCGAAAACACAATAAATCGTTATATTAGCGTAGCACATAGCACATAGCAGCCCAGCATTGATTCTAGCCAAAGTGAGCGATAAAAGTCAACATCGCCAAAAGATATTAATTTTTTCACTAACCTTCTCAGAATTCTTCCGATGACACTCCTGTAACATCATATTACACATTCCATATAGAGTTTGATCGCAAATGTTTATATTTAGCCACCAAAATCATGGTTAGACAATGTGAAATGTAGACAAGCTGGTCAGAAAAAGTCCTTGCGCCACTTAGACAGTGATCTACTCTTATACATAAATACTCATAAACGTGACTAAAAAATATAGGGTGGACAGGGATTGATAGACAATTTAATTCTTAATACAATTGCGGAATAACATTTTTTTATTTATCCTTACTTTTCAATACAGTTTGCGCCTAGCGAAGCTACGTCATAAAACATGGCGTCCTAAGCCACTAAAATGTTTCGACAGAAACACGATTTATCATAATAAAAATGTCCTACCTTGAGCTGTTCTTCC
Source organism: Salvelinus fontinalis (assembly GCF_029448725.1). Taxonomy (NCBI): domain Eukaryota; kingdom Metazoa; phylum Chordata; class Actinopteri; order Salmoniformes; family Salmonidae; genus Salvelinus; species Salvelinus fontinalis. The sequence continues at coordinate 73,410,824 of NC_074665.1, forward strand.
ATCAGTATCTTGGGCAAAGGATCCTTTCTTGAGAGCAATCGTCTTTTGGTGGAAAGCTGTCCTCTTGCCATGTGGAAATGCCTACTGCGTTCGGGATGAACTGAAAAGCGTGCCCAACTATTCACATCGTTGCAAAAATAAATGTCCCAAAATCGCACTAAACGGATATAAATTGCTATAAAACGCTTTAAATTAACTACCTTATGATGTTTTTAACTCCCATAACGAGTAGAAACATGACCCGAGTAATATTACCCCCTTCACTAATGCTTGGAACAGGAGCGGGCCGGTGTCCTCTAGGCGCATGACGCAGCTCCAAAAGAATGACTAGCTTCAGGGTTTTTTCATTTGTGGGGCCTGTGAACGCGCAATCGACCCCATTGGAATCGTCATCACGTAAAGGCATCCAGGGGAAGACGTAAGAAGTGTCCGTATAGTCATAGCAATATCAGTGCCGTTTTAACTGACTTCAGAACAGTGGCCAACATTTCTGAAATCTGAATCCATGTCAGGGAAATTGCTGTAGAATAGGCTCTGTTCCACTTAGAGACAAAATTTCAACTCCTATAGAAACTATAGACTGTTTTCTATCCAATAATAATAATAATATGCATATTGTACGATCAAGGATTTTGTGGGAAGCCGTTTCAAAAATTACCCAATTAGCATAAATAGTCTAAACAGCGCCCCCATCCCCAACAGGTTAACAACAAGCTAAGCTGTGTTTTGGTATATTTCACTTGTGATTGCATGATTATAAATATTTTTAGTAATATTTTTGCATTTGGCGCCCTGCAATTCTAGCGGTTGTTTAGAAAAGTGATCCCGTAAAAGGGATCTGTAGCGCAGAGAAGTTTAGCTCTAGTAAAACTAAATGCATGCTTTTCAACCGATCGCTGCCTGCCCGACTCGCATCACTGCTCTGGACGGTTCTGACTTAGAATATGTGGACAATTACAAATACCTAGGTGTCTGGCTAGACTATAAACTCTCCTTCCAGACTCATATTAAACATCTCCAATCAAAAATTAAATCAAGAATCTGCTTCCTATTCCGCAACAAAGCCTACTTCACTCACAACACCAAACATACCCTCGTGAAACTGACTATCCTACCGATCCTCGACGATGTCATTTACAAAAGAGCCTCCAATACTCTACTCAGCAAACTGGATGCAGTCTATCACAGTGCCATCCGTTTTGTCACCAAAGCCCCATATACCACCCACCACTGCGACCTGTATGCTCTCGTCGGCTGGCCCTCCCTACATATTTGTCGCCAGACCCACTGGCTCCAGGTCATCTATAAGTCTTTGCTAGGTAAAGCTGCGCCTTATCTCAGCTCACTGGTCACGATAACAACATCCACCCGTAGCACACGCTCCAGCAAGTATATCTCACTGGTCATCCCCAAAGCCAACACCTCCTTTGGCCGCCTTTCCTTCCAGTTCTCTTGGCCGCCTTTCCGTCCAGTTCACTGCTGCCAATGGCTGGGACGAATTGCAAAAATCGCTGAAGCTGGAGACTTATATCTCCCTCGCTAACTTTAAACATCAGCTATCCGAGCAGCTAACAGATATGCTGCAGCTGTACATAGCCAATCTGTAAATAGCCCACCCAAATCTACCTTCCCTCTTCCCCATATTGTTTTCATTTACTTTTCTGCTCTTTTGCACACCAGTATTTCTACTTGCACATCATCATCTGCATATCCATCATTTCAGTGTTAATTTTGCTAAATTGTAATTACTTGCTACTATGTCCTATTTATTGCCTTACCTCCTCACGCCATTTGCACACACTGTATATAGACTTTCTTTTTTTATATTGTGTTATTAACTGTACGCTTGTTTATTCCATGTGTAACTCTGTGTTGTTGTTTGTGTCGCACTGCTTTGCTTTATCTTGGCCAGGTTGCAGTTGTAAATGAGAACTTGTTCTCAACTAGCCTACCTGGTTAAATAAAGGTGAAATTAAAAAAATAAAAATAATAATTCTCCGCAGTGCAAGAAGAGGCGTTGGCCAATTTCATATTGTCAACCAAATACATTTGTAAAATCCTTTCGGGCTACATTCCAGCTAAACTAGGAGTGGAGAGTTAACTACCGGTACTTACAAAAAGCGTGCATCTAACAAAGAGCTACGAAAGTAAGTAAATAACCATATTAGACTTCAATACATAAGGTAATTTTGTCAAACGCTCATTCAACATATTTACTGCTACTTTATTCAATCCTGTTTTAAAAGTCTCCCTAACAGTTTACATTCCCTGACACCAACCAGAAATGTTTCCTTGGCCAAATATTCACAGATTTTCATAAAACAGTCACATAAGTGTTCTCTTATTTTTCTGGATCACCAAAAGAGTAGGCTACGTACACTTCAATTATCTCACGCTGTGCAGCTGGGGGAGATGTGTGTGTGCTTGGCATTATAGTGCCAAGCATGATATGTGTTATTATAACAAGTGCTTGGCATAATGCCAACACCCCAACACTCCGTCCAAGTTTGTCTGGACATTCCAAAGGGATATTTTACTCCCTGGCCAGAGCAGTAACTACCCCCCAGCCCCTACTCTCTGACTCCCATCCAAATCAAATCAAATGTTATTGGTCAAAAACACATGTTTAGCAGATGTTATTGCGGGTGTAGCGAAATGCTTGTGTTTTTATACATACATATATATTTTTATCCTTATGATACATGATGCTCTATTCCGCCTGGGGCCCCCGACAGCATATGAACACGCCATAAGCGCCAGCAAGAAATTTGCTTAAATACTGCTAAATGTTCTCTCATCAGCATGGCAAAATGTGAAGAATAGCATGAGATTAGCTATAAAATAGCACATTTTATCTCTGTCCCATGGCAAAGTGTTGAAATGCAGGAAGTTCGTTTTCTTTGGCGGGGACTGCTAAAACAAATTCCTACTGCCCCCCCCCCCCCCCCCCCCCCCCGGTAGGTGCCCTGGAGCCTCAAATGCGGTGGTCAGTCAGGTCCTGTAATTCAGCAGGTTTGTCATAAAAACGCTGTCATGTAATTTAGAAATATTTTATCATGGCATGAAATGGAAATTAAGTTGTGTCATGACTAACTGGCATCTTGTGGGAAACTGTCGTAACTAGCAAAGCTAACGCATTAGCAAGAAAGTCGAGATAGCCAGCTGAGAATTCGCAACTCCCCAAATCTATGTAACTACCGTTACACAGAGTTTATCTGCTATGTCGCTACATCACATCTCGAGTTGAGAATGATCAGCTAGGAGCTGGCTAGCTAACGTTAGCTAGGCTAGTAGGCTACAACACGTTAGCTAGTTGACTTTTTAGCCAGTTAACTTAGTTTCATTGCTAGTTTATTATTATAAAATTGCGAAGTTGTCAGCTGCTGCCTAGTAAGAATCACATGCTAAATAGTTACAGGCATCATTAGCCAAACAGCTAGTTAGTTAGTCTGACTTCCATCCATATGAAATATGGAATAAGGTTCTGATTTTTCAGAATAGTATTCTAGAGCTCTTCAGAATTCATACCTTATTTTTTATATATACCTGCTACTGTAGACCGCTTCTGGAGGCGGTTGAAGAAGCACGGATTTTGTCGTTGAATTTCTTTCAATCTGAAGTCAAATATGCAGCTATTTCCCAAAATGATCTCTTTCAGGCAGTCCGTCTGGGAATCCTCTTCCTTTAAATGGAGTCGTGGCACTTTGAGCTGGCTCGCATCGGGCCAGTGAGGGGGCTCGATTAATATCGCCCGGGCGCCCGTGTAGAGGTGTTTTGCAACGACTGAAAATTAATTGCTTTCGATTTTAAACCGGGCTGTTCCCGGCGTGTGCCAGGCGCCCGGTTCAAAGCCCGCGGCGAAATCGGCTCAAAACAAAAGTGACTTAATTAAGTACGTGTGTAAATTGGTAGGATTCTGTGTTTTCCCATGGAAAAGTGATTGATTTTTATTTAAAAAACGCTTTATCTGCTTTCCCAAAGATTTGTTTTTTTAAATTCAAACATTTATTTTATGTTGACAAAATGACTGAGCCGTGCACAGATTAGAGAATGGTGCTCCTCACTCCCCGCTTTCGCCCGATGTTTGACGGCATTTGCTTAAACACCGACTCTGATTTTGTGGGCATGTCCCTGTTAGACATTGGGCTAGTGCGATTATGCTGAACAGCAGGGCACCGGTCCATGGCCCGTGCCGTGCCGGGCAAAAGCGGTGAGGGAGGAGCGCCTTTCTCAAATCGAACAGTAATCTGCGCAGTTCAGTCATGTTGTCATCAAGGCAACATGGTGCATCGTCCACAAACAAACAACATATATTTTCCATAAAATATGTTTTTCATTGGGAAGGCAGATAATGCATTTTCCTCAAAATCCTTCATTACTTCTCATGCTTAATTACGTCACTTTTGTTTTGAGCCGATTTCGCCGTGGACTTTGAATGGGGCACCTGGCTCACATCCCGGAGGCAACCCGGTCCCAAAACTAATGCAATCAATTTGTGCTAAACACGGCCACACCGCCACTACTAAACATGAATCCCATCATTAATCCACAAGATTCCTAATTGGCTAAATCTACTCAATCAATGGAACCAACGATGTCTGTAGCTCACAATGGAAAGTGTTTCTGGGAGTTGTTGTTTAAATACTCGTTGGAATTACTTGGCTTGAACGGTGAAAGCTCGTTCTTAAAACTACAACAGATGTGGAGACTAGGCACACTGGCAAGGATGTGAGCATCACAAATTATTTCCATGCCCCCTTTGTGGACACGATTTCATTCGAGAATATTCAAGGTAGCTATGCACATCTGTTTCTGGCACAGGAGGTTGGTGGCACCTTCATTGAGAAGGATGGGCTCTTGGTAATAGCTGGAGCAGAATAAGTGGTATGGTATCAAAAAAAAAAAAAAAAAAATTTTTTATTTCACCTTTATTTAACCAGGTAGGCTAGTTGAGAACAAGTTCTCATTTGCAACTGCGACCTGGCCAAGATAAAGCATAGCAGTGTGAACAGACAGCAACACAGAGTTACACATGGAGTAGACAATAGACAAGTCAATAACATGGTAGAAAAAAGAGAATCTATATACAATGTGTGCAAAAGGCATGAGGTAGGCAATAAATCGAATAATTACAATTTAGCAGATTAACACTGGAGTGATAAATCATCAGATGATCATGTGCAAGAAGAGATACTGGTGTGCAAAAGAGCAGAAAAGTAAATAAATAAAAGCAGTATGGGGGTGAGGTAGGTAAATTGGGTGGGTAGTTTACAGATGGACTATGTACAGCTGCAGCGATCGGTTAGCTGCTCGGATAGCAGATTTTTAAAGTTGTTGAGGGAGATAAAAGTCTCCAACTTCAGAGATTTTTGCAATTCGTTCCAGTCGCTGGCAGCAGAGAACTGGAAGGAAAGGCGTCCAAATGAGGTTTTGGCTTTAGGGATGATCAGTGAGATACACCTGCTGGAGCGCGTGCTACGGGTGGGTGTAGCCATCGTGACCAGTGAACTGAGATAAGGCGGCACTTTACCTAGCATAGCCTTGTAGATGACCTGGAGCCAGTGGGTCTGACGACGAACATGTAGCGAGGGCCAGCCGACTAGGGCATACAGGTCGCAGTGGTGGGTCGTATAAGGTGCTTTAGTAACAAAACGGATGGCACTGTGATAAACTGCATCCAGTTTGCTGAGTAGAGTATTGGAAGCTATTTTGTAGATGACATCGCCGAAGTCGAGGATCGGTAGGATAGTCAGTTTTACTAGGGTAAGTTTGGCGGCGTGAGTGAAGGAGGCTTTGTTCCGGAATAGAAAGCCGACTCTAGATTTGATTTTGGATTGGAGATGTTTGATATGAGTCTGGAAGGAGAGTTTGCAGTCTAGCCAGACACCTAGGTACTTATAGATGTCCACATATTCTAGGTCGGAACCGTCCAGGGTGGTGATGCTAGTCGGGCGTGCGGTGCAGGCAGCGAACGGTTGAAAAGCATGCATTTGGTTTTACTAGCGTTTAAGAGCAGTTGGAGGCCACGGAAGGAGTGTTGTATGGCATTGAAGCTCGTTTGGAGGTTAGATAGCACAGTGTCCAGGGAAGGGCCGGAAGTATACAGAATGGTGTCGTCTGCGTAGAGGTGGATCAGGGAATCGCCCGCAGCAAGAGCAACATCATTGATGTATACAGAGAAAAGAGTCGGCCCGAGAATTGAACCCTGTGGTACCCCCATAGAGACTGCCAGAGGACCGGACAACATGCCCTCCGATTTGACACACTGAACTCTGTCTGCAAAGTAGTTGGTGAACCAGGCAAGGCAGTCATTAGAAAAACCGAGGCTATTGAGTCTGCCGATAAGAATATGGTGATTGACAGAGTCGAAAGCCTTGGCCAGGTCGATGAAGACGGCTGCACAGTAATGTCTTTTATCGATGGCGGTTATGATATCGTTTAGTACCTTGAGCGTGGCTGAGGTGCACCCGTGACCGGCTCGGAAACCGGATTGCACAGCGGAGAAGGTACGGTGGGATTCGAGATGGTCAGTGATCTGTTTGTTGACTTGGCTTTCGAAGACCTTAGCTAGGCAGGGCAGGATGGATATAGGTCTGTAACAGTTTGGGTCCAGGGTGTCTCCCCCTTTGAAGAGGGGGATGACAGCGGCAGCTTTCCAATCCTTGGGGATCTCAGATGATACGAAGGAGAGGTTGAACAGGCTGGTAATAGGGGGTGCGACAATGGCGGCGGACAGTTTCAGAAATAGGGGGTCCAGATTGTCAAGCCCAGCTGATTTGTATGGGTCCAGGTTTTCCAGCTCTTTCAGAACATCTGCTATCTGGATATGGGTAAAGGAGAAGCTGGGGAGGCTTGGGCGAGTAGCAGCGGGGGGGGGGGGCGGGGCTGTTGGCCAAGGTTGGAGTCGCCAGGTGGAAGGCATGGCCAGCCATTGAGAAATGTTTGTTGAAGTTTTCGATTATCACGGACTTATCAGTGGTGACCGTGTTATCTAGCCTCAGTGCATTGGGCAGCTGGGAGGAGGTGCTCTTGTTTTCCATGGACTTTACAGTGTCCCAGAACTTTTTGGAGTTAGAGCTACAGGATGCAAATTTCTGCTTGAAAAAGGTGGCCTTTGCTTTCCTGACTGACTGCGTGTATTGGTTCCTGACTTCCCTGAACAGTTGCATATCACGGGGGCTCTTCGATGCTATTGCAGTTCGCCACAGGATGTTTTTGTGCTGGTCGAGGGCAGTCAGGTCTGGAGTGAACCAAGGGCTATATCTGTTCTTGGTTCTGCATTTTTTGAACGGAGCATGCTTGTCTAATATGGTGAGGAAGTAACTTTTAAAGAATGACCAGGCATCCTCAACTGACGGGATGAGGTCAATATCCTTCCAGGGTACCCGGGCCAGGTCGATTAGAAAGGCCTGCTCGCAGAAGTGTTTCAGGGAGCGTTTGACAGTGATGAGGGGTGGTCGTTTGACCGTGGACCCGTGGCGGATACAGGCAATGAGGCAGTGATCGCTGAGATCTTGAATGAAGACAGCAGAGGTGTATTTGGAGGCCAAGTTGGTCAGGATAATGTCTATTAGGATGCCCATGTTTACAGATTTAGGGTTGTACCTGGTGGGTTCCTTGATGATTTGTGTGAGATTGAGGGCATCAAGCTTAGATTGTAGGACTGCCGGGGTGTTAAGCATATCCCAGTTTAGGTCACCTAACAGAACAAACTCTGAAGCTAGATGGGGAGCGATCAATTCACAGATGGTGTTCAGGGCACAGCTGGGAGCTGAGGGGGGTCGGTAGCAGGCGGCAACAGTGAGAGACTTATTTCTGGAGAGATTAATTTTTAAAATTAGAAGTTCGAACTGTTTGGGCATAGACTTGGAAAGTATGACAGAACTTTGCAGGCTATCTCTGCAGTAGATTGCAACTCCTCCCCCTTTGGCAGTTCTATCTTGACGGAAAGTGTTATAGTTGGGTATGGAAATCTCAGAGTTTTTGGTGGCCTTCCTAAGCCAGGATTCAGACACGGCAAGGACATCAGGGTTGGCAGAGTGTGCTAAAGCGGTGAGTAAGGCAAACTTAGGGAGGAGGCTTCTGATGTTGACATGCATGAGGCCAAGGCTTTTTCGATCACAGAAGTCAACAAATGAGGGTGACTGGAGACATGCAGGGCCTGGGTTTACCTCCACATCACCCGAGGAACAGAGGAGTAGTAGGATGAGGGTGCGGCTAAAGGCTATCAAAACTGGTCGCCTAGAGCATTGGGGACAAGGAATAAAAGGAGCAGATTTATGGGCGTGGTAGAATAGATTCTGGGCATAATGTGCAGACCAGGGTATGGTGGGGCACGGGTACAGCGGAGGCAAGCCCAGGCACTGGGTGATGATAAGAGAGGTTGTATCTCTGGACATGCTGGTCTCAATGGGTGAGGTCACCGCATGTGTGGGGGGTGGGACAAAGGAGGTATCAGAGGTACGGAGAGTGGAACTACGGGGTCCATTGCAAACCAAAACAATGATAACTAGCCTGAACAACAGTATGCAAGGCATATTGATATTTGAGAGAGACATACAATAAGGCATAAAGTGATTGCAGGTCATGATTGGGAGAGCTAGCTAAAACAGCAGGTGAGATAACAGAAGCTAGTCAGCTAACACAGCAACAGAAGGTAAAAATGGCGACGACTGGGCAGAGAGGGTCGGATTAACTACACACAGATCCTGAGTTAAGGCACAGAGCCGACAGATAAAACACAAATAAACAGAATGGAGTTCCATGAATTAATGGACAGTCAAGCAGGCATCAGCTATGTAGCCAAGTGATCATAGTGTCCAGAGGGCAGCCGTAGATGGAGTAGTGAGGCCTCCACTAAGCTAGCACGCGTTTAAAGTTAGTAGCCCGGGGGGGTGGTCTGCTCAGACGGAGGGGGTCTGCTCAGACGGAGGCCGGTTGAGGGCACCCGTTGAGGGCACGTCTGCAAACCAGACGTGGTCGTGTCGACAGAGAATCCAAGCCGGATAGCGATGGCGAAAGAGAGGTTGTGAATTGTAGAATTGTGTTTGCTAACTGGTGCTAGCTTCCTGGCTGCGCTAGCTGCAAGATAAGCTAGCAGTTAGCAGACCGGGGCAGGCAAGTTAGCCTTTGGGGGACGTCGCGATGGGGGGGAAGTCTGTTTTTGCCTCTTCTTGCGGTGACGTCGATAGACCAGTCGTGGAATTAGTAGGGTTCCAGGTAGCTCTAGGTAGCTAACAGGCCTAGTAGGTTAGCAGAATGGGCCTTCAGCGGGCGTCACGCCTGAGGGGCCTGTTGGAGTCCCCGGGCAGATTATGTCGGTATTCCAGTCGTAGAGGATAGGCGGGGTTCCGTGCTCCGTACCGGCAGTAAATGGGTCCGGGTCTTGTAGCCCAGGAGTGGGCTTCAGTGGTAGCACAGGAGCCCTAGCCAATTAGCTTCAGGCTAATTGGTGCCTGCTTCGGTGCCTGCTCCGGGATGGAAACGCTAGCCAGGAGTGGTCACCCGGGATTGTGGTTAGCTAGTTGCGAAGATCCAGATGAAAATGTTCAGAGTTTGCGGTAGGAATCCGGGGATATGGAGAGAAATAGGTCCGTTATGCTCTGGTTTTAGTCACGTTGTTCGAACTAGCGAGAGCTTTCCGAGCTAAAGGTTAGCTGATGACCGCTAGCAATGGTTTGCTAACTGATAGCTGGTAGGCAGTTAGCTGGCTATCTTCAGTAGATGGATTCCAGATCAGAAGTAAATAGAAATACTTTAGAAAAAAGCAGATCCACGCCACATTGGGTGAGGCGGGTTGCAGGAGAGTATTTAGAAGTTGAGGTTTAAGAAAGTATTTTTAAAAGATATGCGAAGAAAAAGATGTAAAAATATATATACAAGGGACACGGGACACGACAGGACAAAGACGTCTACACTGCTACGCCGCAAATGCCAATCCATTTGCTCTGTTTCGGCCCGGATGATGAGCCGTCTTCCCCTAAGCAGCCTCCACTGGTTTCTGGATGTCCAGAAGTGTAACATTGCAGTGCTTTGCTCTGCAACATAGGGTAGAATAGAGAATTCCAAGTCAGATATTGAATTCCATAGAGAATAGGAATATGAAACAGTCCTCTGTCTTTTGAGTAGCCTATATCTAATCAGATTAGGTCATTTTGGAGTTTGTGGTGAGTACAATAGAATAGAACTGAATAGAATAACTTTGTTTTCAGGGTGAATTGACCATGATGGTTGCCATCCCTTTTCCCAGGCAACCATGTGAAGAAAAACCGAGATCACGCAGACAGTCATCCAGAGTTACATAAGAAGTGACCATCAATCAATCAAATCTATTTTAAAAAGCCCTTTTTACATTAGCAGTTCTCACAAAGTGCTATACAGAAACCCAGCCTAAAACCCCAAACAGCAAGCAATGCAGAGGCAGAAGCACGTTGTCTAGGAAAATCTCCCTAGAAGGCAGGAACCTAGGAAGAAACCTAGAGAGGAACCAGGCTCAGAGGGGGTGGCCTGTCCTCTTCTGCCTGTACCGAGTAGATAACGGTTAGGGTGGTGGGGCTCTATCCGGGAGAAGGTAGCACGTCCTGTGAAGTCAGGTTAGGTCAAGGGTCTACAGCTGCAGTCGTAACAGCAACATGACAAGGTGGATTGGGTACAAGAACAGCCAGGAGTTCTGTAAAAAGTACACATACCGGTATTCAAAGAGGAGTCTGTAATTTGTTTTCTAATGATCTTTTCGTTAAAGAAAGTTCATTGTGACAACTTGATCCAAACTTTAGGTCAGAGAACCTTCCACATACGTCACATACGCCACACAAAGATAATAGATGGAAATAGATCTCTATGCTGTCAAATATGTCACTTCAGCACTACAGCCTCTGTTCAGCCATCACCTTCTAATGCCGTCACAACCACACCTATCACACAAAGAAAATAGATGGAAATAGATCTCTGTGCTGTGAAGTGATGACAGCAACCTGTGCATTCAACAGAGCTCTTACATTTCCCTTTAGGGAATACAGTATCCTCTACCTTCACCACTGACAGTGCTGTTCCAAACCATCCACTCCAGGGCCATCACAACTGCACCTGTTGGATGTGCTGAAATGTCATTGGTCGCTGTAGGCTACACACACACACTTCCTGACGTGTGCCAAAATGTAATTTTCTCACACAGCTAGCTGCAGGCACCAGGATAACACTGTTAGAAACATTGTTGCTATATACACAAAGTCATAAAACGAAGAACGGAATCCGGTCAATCCTCCAATGTTGACAAATTAATTGTTCTTGTGCACACAAAAATATTTGTTTACCAGTGACACAGTAAAAACTATAACTGCATACATAACCTAAAAAAAGGAAACGCTGAATTAATGAAAGGAAATGCTAAAAGTACTGCTTAGGATTTATTAATTTGATCCATGATTAGTGAACATACTGTATAATGATGTTAAACATTTTGATGCATGTTGGGCCCAACACCAGCCCGATACAGCATTTACAATACAGCCTACCACAGTATGTTGCTATGCAATCTGGTTTCCGAGCAAGTTATGGGTGCACCTCAGCCACACTCAAGGTCCTAAACGATATCATAACCGCCATTGATAAAAGACAATACTGTGCAGCTGTATTCATCAACCTGGCCAAGGCTTTCGACTCTGTCAATCCCCACATTCTTATCGGCAGACTCTATAGCCTTGGTTTCTCAAATGACTGCCTCGCCTGGTTCACCAACTACTTCTCAGACAGAGTTCAGTGTGTCAAATCGGAGGGCCTGTTGTCCGGACCTCTGGCAGTCTCTATGGGGGTGCCACAGGGTTCAATTCTCAGGCCAACTCTTTTCTCTGTACATCAATGATGTCGCTCTTGCTGCTGGTGATTCTCTGATCCACCTCTACGCAGACGATACCATTCTGTATACTTCTGGCCCTTTGGACACTATGTTAACAAACCTCCAGACGAGCTTCACTGCCATACAACTCTCCTTCCGTGGCCTCCAACTGCTCTTGAATGCAAGTAAAACTAAATGCATGCTCTTCAACCGATCGCTGCCCGCACCTGCCTGCCCGTCTAGCATGACTACTCTGGACGGTTCTAACTTAGAATATGTGGACAACTACAAATACCTAGGTGTCTGGTTAGACTGTAAACTCTCCTTCCAGACTGACATTAAGCATCTCCAATCCAAAATTAAATCTAGAATCGGCTTCCTATTTCGCAGCAAAGCATCCTTCACTCATACTGCCAAACATACCCTCGTAAAACTGACTATCCTACCAATCCTTGACTTCGGCGATGTCATTTACAAAATAGCCTCCAACACTCGACTCAGCAAATTGGATGCAGTCTATCACAGTGCCATCCGTTTTATCACCAAAGCTCCATATACTGCCTGTATGCGACCTGTATGCTCTCGTTAGCTGGCCCCCGCTTCATATTTGTCTCCAAACCCACTGGCTCCAGGTCATCTATAAAGGTCTTTGCTAGGTAAAACAAATAAAAATATATAATAGCTATAGTATATGTGTCAATCCATTTTAATTCAATAACTATTTGACAGCATCCATTTTGATTTAAACAAAACTTTCCATACTTGTTTACCCAATGAAGAAGTGGTCGGAAAGTGACTTTTTGGACCTGAATCCCAAAACATTCAGGAGATTAAGGTGCTCAAAGTTGTCCATTTTGAATACCCCACCGTATTATGAGACATCCATGTCTTCATCACTGGGAAAGATAAACGGCTGAGTTTGATAGCATTTAAAAGCTTACAAACATTCTTCTCAAACAACTTTATTATTTCTTGAAATAAATATTTTAAATTAAAATTGTAATTAAAAAAATAAATAATTAATGTCAATTATCTATCCGCATAGGTTGTACTGGAGCTTAGACCCTATTTCACATCGTCTGAGGATTTTGTGTTGTGCCCTCATCGGTTGAGACACAACATGCTCTTGAATAAAGCGGGGCATTTCAATCATAGAAATAACATTTATAGAATGGGCCTATCCCTTCAGACCACAGACCATTAGCTGGCACACCATTGAAATTTAAATAAAATTGACATTTTTACTACTAATTATTACCACAAAGATGACCGCCGGCCCACCCACCGTTGAATGTTATGTCTGTTGTATTATCTATATTTATATGATTTCAATAGGTTTCCTATGGAGGATTGACAGTATAATTTAAAACAACAGATATTCCCATTCAAGTCAACATTCTCTCGTGTGAACCTCCAACCATCTTTGTGGTACCATTTGAAAGACAAAATTTCAATTTTATTCATATTTTAGTATGTTTATTAGCCAAAACATGTGTCTCAACTGATGGCGGGCACAACACAAACACCTTTGTGGTTGAATTTGTGTTTAAAATTCACTGCTCGAATGAGGGACCTTACAGACAATTGTATGTGGGGGGTACAGAGATTAGGAGTCATTCAAAAATCATGTTAAACACTATTATTGCACACAGAGTGAGTCCATGCAATTTATTATGTGAGTTCTTAAACACATGTTTAGTCCTGAACTTCTTTAGACTTGCCATCACAAAAGGGGTTGAATACTTATTGACTCACTTTTCATTTGTAATTAATTTGTAAACATTTCTCAAAACATAATTCCACTTTTACATTATGGGGTAAGTGTGTAGATCAGTGACACAAAATCTAAATTGAATCCATTTTAAATTCAGGCTGTAACACAACAACATTTAGAAAAAGTCAAGGGGTGTAAATACTTTGTGAAGGCACTCTACCCTTGACACAGACTACACTTCAGTGCTCTGTGGTGTGTGAGCCTCATGTGAAGTACTTTCAGATGCATAACCCTTAAGTGCCAACCAACTGACTAAGGGGAACACAGTTCAAGTCATGCGTGTGTCCCTCTGATGCACTACTGGAACCCAGGACTCCCATTTCCATCTTTAAGTTCAACCCAGCATGAAGGAGAGCCTGAAGCACTTTCTTTCCTGGGCCTGTACTGAGACTAAGAGTATGACCACGGACCCTGAAGCCTATGTTTTTGTGCTGCTTTGCCCTCTGGCTCCGTTTCCTCATTTTTGGCAACACCATGTGACTCATATCCAGCTCCTAAAAGTAAAACATTGGATGCGTCCCAAATGGCAGCCCACGCCCTATAAAGTTCACCACTGATGACCAGGGCCCATATGGTTCAACAGACAGTGAGAAGAGAGACACGCAGATAGGAGAGACAAGAACACAGCTCCATCCAAGGATAGCCAGCCAGATGCTGAGAGAACATTCCAGATTCTCCACCAACGCCACTACACTGCCATCCGTGTGTGTGTGTGTGTGTGTGTGTGTGTGTGTGTGTGTGTGTGTGTGTGTGTGTGTGTGTGTGTGTGTGTGTGTGTGTGTGTGTGTGTGTGTGTGACCTATCAGCCTGCTCTGATAGCCCATGTTAATGGTTGACTCCCATCCAACGGGAGAATTCGGACAGAAACAGGGAGAGACTAGCTACCTCGACTTGTCCAATAAGAACGCCATTTTTGTTTTCGCTTTCCGTTGCAAAATAATTTGTTCAAGTTCAAGTTTCAACTTAATTTGTTCCAGAGGGCAATTGGTTTGCAGCAAAGAAGCATAAAAACAACATTGAACATATCAAATCCACAATGACAGTTTTAGGAAATACAGTGGACTACTACATCAAGTCATAGGGCTGACACCATCAATACTAATATATACAGTAGGCCTACTTCGTGTGTGCTCTAGTGAATACAGCCCTGGCTTGAACTTTTGATGTGTCCTGTTCTCTTTGGTTCTTCTCCAGTGAGGTTTTGTGTGACACACACTGGAGTTGCAGTGGTTCCAACACTCAGCCACAGGACTTACTGTAGGAGTCACTGTGACTCTGTAAGTCAGTAGTAGTCTACTGTCACTGTTGCAGAGGTTCTTTCGAACTGTCAACCACAGCTGGCTTTAGGAAACAGGACCTAGTGGTCACTCTGACCCTGTGAGTCGGTAGTAGGAGGCTACAGTCAGGCCTGGTCAACCCAACTGGGGCTTGACTGGATAGATCGGAGTAAAGTATAAAAGTTGCCCGTAGCCACAGATCTAGGATCAGCTTACCATACCTAAATCCTAACCTTAACCATTAAGAGGAGAAACACAAAACTGATGTTAGATCAGTGTCAAGAAGAAACTATATCCTACTCCTCTGTCTCATATGAAGGACTCTGGTTACCTTCTACCTTTAACAACTGATTTAAGGTCAGCTTTCTTAACATCAACAAGAAATGCATTAGAAGTCATGACGTCTGCAGTATGGCGAAAGCTGGTGTGGCTGACTTGAGAGCTGGTTGTGTGTGTGTGTATAATTGGCCTTAACCATTATGTCACCAGTCACCTCACCGAAAGAGCCAGGGAGGGGCATTCGTACTTAAAGACATTTAAACTGCAATTACCAGAAAACAAGTTTGACATGTTTCATAACATGAGAGACAAAGAGGTAACACTTCACTATTCTTAGAATAATTTATTAAGGGTTTATAAACGGTTCAGCCATATCTCTTATAATTCCAGAGTACTCACCAAGGCTCTATGACAGCCTTGGCAACATACTGTAGTGTATATTCCCTCCATGGAATTGCCTTTGGACGAGTTCATTGAACAGGAAGGCACAAGTCTTTATCGAATATTTTTTACATTCAAACAACTCTTCTAATTTACTCAAACATCAACATGGCCTATTAGACCACTTTCTGATAGACGTGCTGATAGACGTGATGTTGAATCCACAATCGTACCCTATTCCCTATGTAGTGCACTTCTTTTGACCAGAGAGCTATGGGCCCTGCTCAAAAGTAGTGTACTACATGGGGAATAGGGTGCCATTTGGGACATAACCATCGTGAACAAGATTTGTCATTCTGCAGTTGAATAGTGAGTGTTATTTGCCAGTCAGGGTGCTGTGTGGGAAATGACTGTTTGCTCTCCACATGTTACAACAATGTTTGCTCAGGAAGTCTAGGGCTCCAGAGTGGTGCAGTGGTCTAAGACACTGCATCTCAGTGCAAGAGGCATGTAACGGTCGTCATAGTCGTTCTCCTCCTCAGACGAGGAGGAGCATGGATCGGACCAACACGCAGAGTGGGTAGTGCTCATGATAATTTATTAAATCGAAACCGAACACTAACATGAAACAAAATAACAAAATGAATACAACAGACAACAGTCCCGTGTGGCACGAATACAAACACGGAAACAAACACCCACCAAACACACGTGAAACCCCGGCTGCCTTAGTATGATTCTCAATCAGCAGCATACCACCCTGCATACCACTGCTGGCTTGCTTCTGAAGCTAAGAAGGGTTGGTCCTGGTCAGTCCCTGGATGGGAGACCAGATGCTGCTGGAAGTGGTGTTGGAGGGCCAGTAGGAGGCACTCCTTCCTCTGGTCTAAAAAAATATCCCAATGCCCCAGGGCAGTGATTGGGGACACTGCCCTGTGTAGGGTGCCGTCTTTCGGATGGGACGTTAAACGGGTATCCTGACTCTCTGAGGTCATTAAAGATCCCATGGCACTTATCGTAAGAGTAGGGGTGTTAACCCCGGTGTCCTGGCTAAATTCCCAATCTGGCCCTCAAACCATCATGGTCACCTAATAATCCCCAGTTTACAATTGGCTCATTCATCCCCCTCCTCTCCCCTGTAACTACTCCCCAGGTCGTTGCTGCAAATGAGAACGTGTTCTCAGTCAACTTACCTGGTAAAATAACGGTAAAATAAAAAAATAAAAAAATCAGGGACAACGATTGATAGCTGCCTCTGATTGAGAATCATACCAGGCCGAACACAAAATCCCAACATAGAAAATCACACATAGACAAACCCACCCAACTCACGCCCTGACCAACTAAATAAATACATGACAAAAGAAAACAGGTCAGGAACGTGACATAACCCCCCCCTTAAGGTGCGAACTCCGGGCGTACCAGCATAAACTCTAGGGGAGGGTCTGGGTGGGTGTCTGTCCACGGTGGCGGCTCTGGCGCTGGTCGTGGTCCCCACCCCTCCATAGTCAATCCCCTCTTCCGTAGCCTCCTCCAAATTAACCCCACTAGATTAAGGGGCAGCACCGGACTAAGGGGCAGCACCGGACTGAGGGGCAGCACCGGACTGAGGGGCAACACCGGAATGAGGGGCAGCTCCGGACTGAGGTGCAGCACCGGACTGAGGGACGGATCCTGGCTGGCTGGCTCTGGCGGATCCTGGCTGGCTGGCGCTGGCGGATCCTGGCTGGCTGGCTCTGGCGGATCCTGGCTGGCTGGCTTTGGCGGATCCTGGCTGGCTGACTCTGGCGGCTCGGGACAGACGGACAGCTCTGACGGCTCGGGACAGACGGACAGCTCTGACGGCTCGGGACAGACGGACAGCTCTGACGGCTCGGGACAGACGGACAGCTCTGACGGCTCGGGACAGACGGACAGCTCTGACGGCTCGGGACAGACGGACAGCTCTGACGGCTCGGGACAGACGGACAGCTCTGACGGCTCGGGACAGACGGACAGCTCTGACGGTGCTGTGCAGGCAGGCAGCTCAGACAGCGCTGGGCAGGCAGACAGCTCAGACAGCGCTGGGCAGGCAGACAGTTCAGACAGCGCTGGGCAGGCAGACAGTTCAGACAGCGCTGGGCAGGCAGGCAGTTCAGACACTGGCTGCGCTGGAGAGGAGGAAGGCTCTGACAGCGCTGGACAGGTGGGAGCAACTGGAGAGAGAAGACGGAGAGACAGCCTGGTGCGGGGGGCTGCCACCGGAGGACTGGTACGTGGAGGTGGCACCGGAAAAACCGGACCGTGAAGGAGGACACGTGCTCTTGAGCACCGAGCCTGCCCAACCTTGCCAGGTTGAATGGTCCCCGTAGCCCTGCCAGTGCGGCGAGGTGGAAAAACCCGCACTGGGCTATGCTGGCGAACCGGGGACACCATTTGTAATGCTGGTGCCATGTACGCCGGCCCGAGGAGACGCACTGGAGGCCAGATGCGTTGGGCCGGCGTCATGACACCCGGCTCGATGCCCAACCTAGCCCGGCCAGTGCGGCAAGGTGGAATAGCCCGCACTGGACTAAGCACACGTACTGGGGACACCGTGCGCTTTACCGCATAACACGGTGTCTGACCAGTACGACGCCCTCTCACTCCACGGTAAGCACGGGGAGTTGGCTCAGGTATCCTACCCGGCTTTGCCACACTCCGTGTGTGTACCCCCCAAGAAATTTTTGGGTCTGACTCTCGGGCTCCCAACCGCGTCGCTGCGCTGCCTCCTCATACCAGCGCCTCTCTGCCTTCGCTGCCTCCAACTCCGCCTTGGGACGGCGATATTCCCCTGGCTGAGCCCAGGGTCCCTTGCCGTCCAGGATCTCCTCCCAAGTCCACGAGTCCTGTGTCCTCGGTCTCTGCTGCTGTCTGTTCCCACTCTGCTTGATCCTTTTTTAGTGGGTGTTTCTGTAACGGTCGTCATAGTCGTTCTCCTCCTCAGATGAGGAGGAGCATGGATCGGACCAACACGCAGAGTGGGTAGTGCTCATGATAATTTATTAAATCGAAACCGAACACTAACATGACACAAAATAACAAAATGAATACAACCGACAACAGTCCCGTGTGGCACGAATAGAAACACGGAAACAAACACCCACCAAACACACGTGAAACCCCGGCTGCCTTAGTATGATTCTCAATCAGGGACAACGATTGACAGCTGCCTCTGATTGAGAATCATACCAGGCCGAACACAAAATCCCAACATAGAAAATCACACATAGACAAACCTACCCAACTCACGCCCTGACCAACTAAATAAATACAAGACAAAAGAAAACAGGTCAGGAACGTGACAAGGCATCACTGCAGTAGCTGGTTCGAATTCAGGCTGCATCACATCTGGCCATGATTGGGAGTCCCATATTGGCCCAGCGTCGTCCGGGTTTGGCTGGGGTAAGCCGTCATTATAAATAAGAATTTGTTCTTAAATGACTTGTCTAGTTAAATAAAGGTTAAAAAATATCTATTTTTAAGAAAGTCTCAGCACAGCCCTCACATTGGAAGAGGAAGAGACACGCACAAATTCCACAACCTCGAAGCACATTCCTCCAGAGCTTATGGTTCTGTGAAGAGGAAGGTAAAACGAGCTGCAATACTAGGTGCAAGAATCTACACTGAACAAAAAATATAAAACTCAAAGTAAAAGTGTTGGTCCCATGCATCATGAGCTGAAATAAAAGATCCCAGAAATTGTCCATACTCACAAAATGCCTATTCAAATCAAATTTAATTTGCGGTGTAGACCTTACTGTGAAATGTTTAGCTCAAACCAGATGGAATGGCGTATCGCTGCAGAATGCTGTGGTAGCCATGCTGGTTAAGTGTGCCTTGAATTATAAATAAGCACCCTCACACCATCACACCTCCTCCTCCATGCTTCACGGTGGGAACTACACATGCGGAGATCATCCGTTCATCTACTTTGCATCTCACAAAGACACGGCAGTTGGAACCAAAAATCCCCAAATTTGGAATCATCAGCCCAAAGGACTGATTTCCATGAGTCTAATGTCCATTTATTGGCACAAGCAAGTCTCATTATTATTGGTGTCCTTTAGTAGTGGTTTCTTTGCAGCAGTTCGACTATGAAGGCCTGATTCACACAGTGTCCTCTGAACAGTTGATGTTGAGATGTGTCTGTTACTTGATGCATTTATTTGGGATGCAATCTGAGGTGCAATTAACTCTAACTCTAAACTTATCATTCGCAGCAGAGGTAACACTGGGTCTTCCTTTCCTGTGGCGGTCCTCATGAAAGCCAGTTTCATCATAGCGATTGATGTTTTTTGTGACTGCACTTGAAGAAATCTTAGCAGTTCTTGACATTTTCCGGATTGACTGACCGTCAGGTCTTAAAGTAAGGATGGACTGTCGTTTCTTTTAGCTTGTTTGAGCTGTTCTTACCATAATATGGACTTGGTCTTTTGCCAATTAGGGCTATCTTCTGTATACCAACCATACCTTGTCACAACACAACTGATTGGCTCAAAAGCATTAAGAAGGGCCTCCTGAGTGGCGCAGTGGTCTAAGGCACAGTGCTTATCGCAGTACTAGCTGTGCCACTAGAGATTCTGGGTTGGAGTCTAGGGCGGCGCACAATTGGCCCAGCGTCGTCTGGGTTAGGGGAGGGTTTGGCCGGCAGGGATATCCTTGTCTCCTCACGCACTAGCGACTCCTGTGGCGGGCCAGGCACAGTGCATGCTGACACGGTCGCCAGGTGTACAGTGTTTCCTCCAACACATTGGTGCGGCAGGCTTCCGGGTTGGATGGGCAGTGCGGCTAGGCTGTGTTTCGGAGGACGCATGGCTCTCGACCTTCGCCTCTCCCAAGTCTGTACGGGAGTTGCAGCGATGAGACAAGACTGTAACTACTACCAATTGGGGAGAAAAAAGGGGTGAAAAAAAAATAAAAGTATAAGGAAAGAATTCCAAAAATATACTTTTAACAAGGCACACCTGTTAATTGAAATGCATTCCAGGTGACTACCTCGTGAAGCTGGTTGAGAGAATGCCAAGAGTTTGTAAAGCTGTGGCACTTTGAAAAAACTCAAACATAAAATATATTTTGATTTGTTTACTACATGTGTTATTTCACAATTTTGTTGTCTACACTATTATTCTACAATGTAGAAAATAGTAAAAATAAAGCAAGACCCTTGAATGAGTAGGTGTGTCTGAACTTTGATGGGTACTGTAGGTCCTGGATGGCAGCAAGCTTGGCCCCAGTGATGTACTGGGCCGTACACACTACCCTCTGTAGCGTCTTACGGTCAGATGCCGAACAGTTGCTATACCAGGCAGTGATGCAACAGGTCAGGATGCTCTCTATAATGCAGCTGTAGAACCTTTTGAGGATCTGGGGACCCATGCTAAATCATTGTAGTCTCCTGATGGGAAAAAGGTGTTGTCACAACTGTCTTGGTGTGTTTGGACCATGATAGTTCGTAGGTGATGTGGACACCAAGTAACTTGAACCTCTTGACCCGCTCCACTACAGCCCCGTCGGATTTAATGGGGGCCTGTTCAGCCCGCCTTTTCCTGTAGTCCATGATCAGCTCCTTTGTCTTGCTCACATTGACGGAGAGGTTGTTGTCCTGGCACCACACTTCTAGGTCTCTGACCTCCTCCCTATAGGCTGTCTCATCATTGTTGTGTCATCAGCAAACTTAATGATGGTGTGAAGTCGTGTTTGGCCACGCAGTTGTGGGTGAACAGGGAGAACAGGAGGGGACTAAGCACACACCCCTGAGGGGCCCCAGTGTTGAGGATCAGCGTGGCAGATGTGTTGTTACCTACCCTTACCACCTTGGGGCGGCCCGTCAGGAAGTCCAGGATCCAGTTGCAGAGTAAGGTGTTTAGTCCCAGGGTCTTTAGCTTAGTCATGAGATTTGTGGGCACTATGGTGTTGAATGCTGAGCTGTAGTCAATGAACAGCATTCTCACATAGGTGTTCCTTTAGTCCAGGTGGGAAAGGGCAGTGTGGAGTGAGATTGAGATTGCGTCATCTGTGGATCTGTTAGGGCGGTATGCGAATTGGAGGAGGTCTAGGGATTCCGGGATGATGTGAGCCATGACCAGCCTTTCAAAGCACTTCATGGCTACCGACGTGAGTGTTACGGGGCGGTAATCATTTAAGCAGGTTACCTTCGCTTTATTGGGCACAGGGACTATGGTGGTCTGCTTGAAACATGTAGGTATTAAAGACTTGTTCAGGGAGAGGTTGAAAATGTCAGTGAATACACTTGCCAGTTGGTCCGCACCTGCTTTGAGTACTCGTTCTGGTCATCCGTCTGGCCCCGCGGCTTTGTGAATGTTGACCTGTTTAAAAGGTCTTGCTCACATCAGCTACGGAGAGCGTGATCACACAGTCGTCTGGAACAGCTGGTGCTCTCGTGCATGCTTCAGTGTTGCTTGCCTCAATGCGAGCATAAAAGGCATTTAGCTCATTTGGTAGGCTCGCGGCACTGGGCAGCTCGCGGCTGGGTTGCCCTTTGTAGTCCATAATAGTTTGCAAGCCCTGCCACATCCGACGAGCATCAGAGCCTGTGTAGTAGGATTCAATCTTAGTCCTGTATTGATGCTTTGCCTGTTTGATGGTTCGTCTATGGGTGTAGCGGGATTTCTTATAAGCATCTGGATTAGTGTCCCTCTCCTTGAAAGCGGCAGCTCTAGCCTTTAGCTCGGTGCAGGTGTTGCCTGTAATCCATGGCTTCTGGTTGGGATATGTACGTACGGTCATTGTTGGGACGACATCATCGATGAAGCCAATGACAGATGTGGTGTACTTCTCAATGCCATTGGATGAATCCTGGAACATATTCCATTCGGTGCTAGCAAAACAGTCCTGTAGATTAGAACTCGCGTCATCTGACCACTCCCATATTGAGCGAGTCACTGGTACTTCCTGCTTTAGTTTTTACTTGTAACCAGGAATCAGGAGGATAGAATTATGGTCAGATTTGCTAAATGGAGGGCGAGGGAGAGCTTTGTATATGTCTCTGTGTGTGGAGTAAAGGTGGTCTAGAGCTTTTTCCTCAGGTTGCACGTGACATGCTGGTAGAAATGAGGTAAAACGAATGTAAATTCTCCTGCATTAAAGTACCCGGCCACTAGGAGTGCCGCTTCTGGAAGAGAATTTTCTTATTTGCTTATGGTCTTATACAGCTCTTTGAGTGCGGTCTTAGTGCCAGCATCGCTTCGTGGGGGTAAATAGACGGCTACGAATAATATAGATGAGTACTCTCTTGGTAGATAGTGTGGTCTACAGCTTATCATGAGGTACTCTACCTCGGGCAAGCAATAACTCAAAAATTCTGTAATATTAGACATTGCGCAACAGCTGCTATTGACAAATAGACACACACCCCTGCCTCTTGTCTTATCAAACGTAGCTGCTCTGTCCTGCCGATGCACGGAAAACCCAGCCAGCTCTATATTATAACTTAAGATATTCGTTTTTAAATGTCCAGTTGGTAGGATAGTCTTAATCGTAGATCGTACAGTTTATTTTCCAATGATTGCACGTTGACTAATAGTACAGATGGTAGGAGGTTTACTCACTCGCCTATGAATTCTCACGAGGCACCCCGACCTCCGCCCCTTTTTTCACTGCCTTTTCTTCACACGAATGACAGGGACCTGGTCTCGAGAAAGCAGTATATCCTTCGCAATCGGACTCGTTAAAGGAAAAAAAGTATTTGTCCAGTTCGAGGTGAGTAAATCGCTGTTCTGATGTCCAGAAGCTCTTGGTCATAAGAGACAGTAGCAGCAACATTATGTACAAAATGAATTACAAACAATGTGATAAAACAAACAAAAATAGCACAGTTGTTTAGGAGCCCGTAAAACGGCAGACATCCCCTCCGGCGTCATTACTAATTTCTCTGTACAAATAAAAAGGATGCTCTAAAATGTGCAGTTTTGTCACACAAACTCAAGACCACCTTTACAAATACAGCACAATGCCACAGACTTCTCAAGTAGAGGGAGTGTGCAATTGGCATCCGGTTTGACACACTGAACTCTATCTGAGCAGTAGTTGGTGAACCAGATGAGGCAGTCATTTGAGAAACCAAGGCTGTTGAGTCTGCAGATAAGAATGCAGTGATTGTAAGAGTCGAAAGCCTTGGCCAGGTCGATGAAGACGGCTGCACAGTATTGTCTTTTATCGATGGCGGTTATGATATCGTTTAGGACTTTGAGCGTGGCTGAGGTGCACTCGGAATCCAGATTGCACAGCGGAGAAGGTACAGTGGGATTCGAAATGGTCGGTGATCTGTTTGTTAACTTGGCTTTCGAAGACTTTAGAAAGTCTAATTTTGTAAAGTGGTTTCTCGCATCAAAACAACATTTTCAGTCACCTTCTTGTCTGAAGGACAAGTGGATGAACATGTTAATGTCACGCCCTGCATGTTTTTTCCCAAAAGTCTCATGGAAAGTAGGCCTACTTTGAACGCCACACATTGGCTGCTACTGTAGGCTGAATGATAATACAGCCATTTCCATGTTAAAATGTTATGTGATGCATTTTTAATGTTCAACTAGCCACAGTAGCCTACTTGAACACTTAAAACTAACTTAAAGCAGGTACAGCCTCAGTGTTCACAGTAAACACACGCCGGAAGTTGCACCTAAATTTCACAACTTTCAAGTTTACGCTCAGCAGACCTGAAATTTGCTGTGCCATTTTTTGTTGTTGTTGAGGGAACGTTGATTTCCAATAATGTGAAATCCATAGATTAGGGCCTAATTTATTTATTTCAATTGACTGATATCCTTATATGAACTGTAACTCAGTAAAATCTTTTAAATTATTGCATGTTGCATTTATATTTTTGTTCAGTGTATATCTGATTGTTGTAGCTAAAAGGCTTGTCAGTTATCAACACTTGGTTTGTACCTATGGAATTATCTTTCATCTTTGACAAACATTCAGAAAAAGACCAGTTTAAAGTACAAAATACAAGGTAGTGTATACATGAACAGTTCTGTAGATTGTAGACAGCGTCAGGCCTTAGGAAAGCTTTTACCAATCATATGATCACTGAACCCAAACAAGCAGAAGCGTGTAAAGAGCTCAGCCAGTGTATTTCAAAGGCCCCAGTGCAGGGCTGTAAAGAGCTCAGCCAGTGTATTTCAAAGGCCCCAGTGCAGGGCTGTAAAGAGCTCAGCCAGTGTATTTCAGAGGCCCCAGTGCAGGGCTGTAAAGAGCTCGGCCAGTGTATTTCAGAGGCCCCAGTGCAGGGCTGTAAAGAGCTCAGCCAGTGTATTTCAGAGGCCCCAGTGCAGGGCTGTAAAGAGCTCAGCCAGTGTATTTCAAAGGCCCCAGTGCAGGGCTGTAAAGAGCTCAGCCAGTGTATTTCAGAGACCCCAGTGCAGGGCTGTAAAGAGCTCGGCCAGTGTATTTCAAAGGCCCCAGTGCAGGGCTGTAAAGAGCTCGGCCAGTGTATTTCAGAGGCCCCAGTGCAGGGCTGTAAAGAGCTCGGCCAGTGTATTTCAAAGGCCCCAGTGCAGGGCTGTAAAGAGCTCAGCCAGTGTATTTTAAAGGCCCCAGTGCAGGGCTGTAAAGAGCTCGGCCAGTGTATTTCAGAGGCCCCAGTGCAGGGCTGTAAAGAGCTCGGCCAGTGTATTTCAAAGGCCCCAGTGCAGGGCTGTAAAGAGCTCAGCCAGTGTATTTCAAAGGACCCAGTGCAGGGCTGTAAAGAGCTCAGCCAGTGTATTTCAGAGGCCCCAGTGCAGGGCTGTAAAGAGCTCGGCCAGTGTATTTCAAAGGCCCCAGTGCAGGGCTGTAAAGAGCTCAGCCAGTGTATATCAGGCTGTAGGCCCGCTGGTTTGTTTAGTAGCGGTTGCTAAGAAGCACTCACCGAGCAAGATATGTAGCCACAGTGTGTTTTGGTAGTGACAAGTCCCTGAGGCACACTGGCATTTCCTCTCCACTCACCTACAGCAGACTGTCTGTCCCAATCTTATCTCAGGACACAGGATGAGTGACCAATCTTAACAGACACAGCAACGCATACACACAGTTTACTGTTCTAAGATATAGAAGTTCCTCTTACAGTTGAGTAAAGTTAGTCAAGATAAGTTCAAGGGGAAACTGCACCTAGCATTGTAACTGGGAGTCTTTTCCAGCAGAAATATATGCTACCTTCCCATGACACTCCCAAATATGTTGGCATCAAATCAGCATTGCCAATGATAGGCCTACTGTGGACCTTACTGTCAGAACAGACATACTGTAGGTTCAACAGTATAGGGGCAACGCTCTGAGAGAAAGTACGTCATTACGTAGTACCGGTAGTGTTTTTATTTCTTCATTTTTTCCATTCTAGTGTTTTAATTGCTATATTGTATTTACTTCGCCCCCATGGCCTATTTCTTGCCTTTACCTCCCTTACTCACATTGTATATAGACGTATTTTTCTACTGTATTATTGACTGTATGTTTGTTTTACTCCATGTGTAAAACTCTGTTGTTGTGTGTCACACTGCTTTGCTTTATCTTGGCCAGGTCGCTGTTGTAAATGAAAACTTGTTCTCAACTTCCTACCTGGTTAAATAAAAGGTGAAATAAAATAAAAATATTAGTAGTTTAGGTTTTTGGTGAAGTCTACTCTCTCCTATCCTCTTCAGCATGCAGACTACACCACCTGCTGGTGTGAAGATGCCATGGCCCCGGTGACAGTTGACGTTCACTTCAATAGTAATATGCTACTTCCAATTTTTTTGTTGCATATTGCTTAGTATCAGAATCAAGCAATAATAAGTCAGAAATGTCCAAATTCTGAGTTGTCTTGAACGAGTCCATAGTATCAGAGTGATGATATCACACGCAGTTCTATTACCTTAATAAGATACTAACACAGTAAGTATTTTGGGAAAGTAGGACTTATTTAATGACATTATTGCATTTTTTTTTTTTATGTAGACACTCCGTAAGAAAAATAACTAGGTAAAGAAGTATTTCACACAGTTGTAATCCATTAGAAATACATTCAATTAGCAAAAAACATTTAATATTTCTTTATAAACACAGCTCTCTCTGGGCTTGGAAATGATTGCTAAGTATTTACCACCTTCATAGTGCATTATATCTTATTCTTTTCTTCAGCAATTCAAAGAATTCAATCGTTTTTGTTTCAATATGAACCCTTTCCATTTCACAGGTTAATGCGTGTAGGCATAGCCTGGTCCCTGATCTGTTAGTGCTCTTGCCAACGCCATTGCTGTCATAGTAAAGCCAGACCAGGCATGTCAAATCCATAAGGAGTAGGCAAGAGGGCAGAAACAGACTGGTACCCAGGCAAAAGGTTCTGTCAGTAACAAAAAGCAGTAGGAGAAATATACGCGACGCCAAACTTAATTGCTTAAAAACAAATACTGCATCAGCAGTAAGAAGCATGGGGATTGGTTAGGTTAGTGTTGCTCTGTAAGCAGGTGGAGTAGGCCACTGGTAAACAACAGGAAATCAATGAAGTGCAGTCATGTAGTCTCTGCATCCCAATTATCTTGGTAGTGTACACTCATCCTCATCACACAATTAAAAACATTTGATTGGTATAAGCATGTCAGACCCTTTCAAATTCATGAAGGGAAGTGAACAAGTGCACACTTAGGGCAGAACATTCTAGAATTGAAAACATAGACAACAGCTTCAAGCAGATGCTGAAGGACATGAGTCAGTCAAACTCCTCTGAATAAGTGCTAGGACCAGAGTTACTCTCCAATAGCCAATATAAGTCTAGTGCTTGATGCTTGCTTAATGTTAACTATATAATGCATGAAGCTTCTCAACTGACCAGGCTACATATGCAATGTAATGATTGTGCTGACTTCACAGAGCCCAATCCTACAGTAACTTTAGAATGTATGTCAAGCAAAATCCATTAATTTCAAGGTTTAACAAACCATACAACTATTTTAAACATTTTAGAGAAATAAATAAATTACTGGATAAACTGGGCAGATGCAAAGTTCAGTAACAGAATTATATGAAAATCTATTTTATTTTGTTACCAAACGTATCTACACAGTTCTTCCTGTAAAATATGCGTCTGTAAACTTTTCAGTGGAAATTTCAATGTTTAACTTAACTTTGTTTGGTATACATTTTAAAGTGAAACATCTGAGTATAATTCCGTTACCATGGAAATTCCCTAGAGCAACTGGCTGAAGGGTGAGTGGACTAGGACCTGCTGCTGCCCTCACACTTCCTGCTGTGTGGGTGTCACATGATTCATAGGTATACAGTACAGTCAGCTACTACGGGTGGACTTCAATGACTGACTGTCTCAAACTAGTCCACTGAACATTCACTCAATGAGTACAGAAACCAGTGCTCCCTGGCACTCACTAGTCTAGACATGGCAGATTGAAGAGAGGGGGGAAATAAACTTTTTTTTTTATAATAAAGAAATAATAATAAATCACATACCACATGTTTGGCAGTCAACTTTGATAAAGGGACGACTACCAGTCCTGCCACTCAAAGGGGCCGTGGTGAAAATAATCTATTGGTCCATAATATGTGTAAGTAAACTTGTCAAAAGCAATGTGAATCTTAAGAATTTAGCTCCAGTTACTGGCAGTAATGAAGACGAATGTGAGAAGAGCCATGTAGCCATTCCTGAGGTACGGCCAAATCATTTCTGTGTGGTACCACACAGTATAGATACACTGCCACACGCACACTAGTGTCTACTCAGCGTTTTTAACCATGAAGAAGAGCACTTCACTTTACTGGTGGTTTGAGAGAGTTCGGCCCAGACTAATCTTAGAGTATATAGTCTTAAGTCCCAATTCTCCACCCTTCTCCCACTTCCTGTCATGGATTTAACAATGGTGGAAACTCCCATCAGCCAATTCTTATATCAATCCAATGTATTTAAATCCAGGATGGGAGAGTGCAAGTGCACACTTGGGTAGAAAGGTGGACAACTGGGACGCAGTCATAAGGACCTTTATTTAGGCACTAAGTTAGTCTCTCTCCCTTTTCCATCCACTTTATATGTTCTTTATGAACAGTTGCTCCATCTGGGTCGTATTCACTAGGCACAAAACCAAAGGAAAAAACAAACAGGGAGGGACTATCTGAACTTGTCCAATAAGAAATTGTTTTTGTTTTCTACTGCAAAATGTTTTGCTACACTGTGGCCTAATGAATACGACCTTTAAAACTGTTCCATTACAAACCAGCTGAGCTCAGCTGTCAGTTATTTACTATGTGATACTTTAGAGTATTGCTGGTTTAAAGTGGAGTTGCAGTAAGAAAACATTATAGATAGCTATACCCGCACCATAAAAACCTCAGGTTATTCCAAAACAACTCTGCCTAGTTAAACTCTTAAGCTACAGATTCACATTCAGTAGGTCCAAATTCCACCTAAATTAAACACTTGTGTTCAGCCGCAAAACGGTTTGCTACGGAGTTCCCTAATGAACATGACCCAGATGTATGCGTTTACGTTATTAAAAGTGCGGGACCTAACGGGGTTAGTTAGAGTGTGCCGTGAAAAGCAAGCAAAACATCACAATGAAGCTATTATTCCACAATCAACATCGTTAAAAATGTTAAATACAATACAAGAATAAAGAGTAATCCATCCAGAATAGAAAAATGTATCACATAATCTATGGGTGCATTCATAAATTCACTCTGGAGTGCCAAAGGACCCTCAAGAGTGCGCTCTGGGCGTTCGTAAATTCAGAACATTGTCAGATTGTCCGTTTGTGAATTTAGAGCCACACTGGATGCCCTGGCTGAGGAGTAGGGTTGATCTGAGCATTCTGACCTCACAACAGCAGTCAAACATCCAAGCTAACTGGCTAAAGTAAGTTAGCTTGCTAGTTACTTCCAGACATAAATGAGAGAACACCTCACTCTGCTAGGGCAAGTAAAATGGTCAGAGGTGGTTTGGCTATTTTCACGTTATCCAGAGCGTTGGTGACTAACTGTGCAGCTGGCAACAATTGAATAAAAAGTTTTTTTTTATTTATTTTTTTACAATGTTTACTGACACCGGCCATATTCAACAGGTGTTCGTTCATCAGTTATTCTGCATTCTGGCACACTCAGACGAGAGTGCTCTGAAATCGGATTAGATAGCCAAAGTGAATTTACGAAGGCGCCCAGATGAAAGAGTAATATCAGAAGACAATGCAAGCGGCTACATTCTCCCTGTTCCGGAATGCTGGCATCACAAAAGGTGAGTGTTCCATGGGACATGGGGCGGAGTAGAACGAGATGGGTTGCCACGTGGGCAGGGACCATGTAAACCTTGAGACAGACAGAAAGACAGACAAACTGCAAAGAGACGGCTGCAGGTACTTGTGCAGGTTTCTGAAACGGCATCATTTAGGGGTGGAGGTACCCAGGATCGTGTTTAATAGGCACAGAATGCTCCGAAACCGAGTGAAACGGTGAGGGACCATCTAATGCTGTGCAATAAGAAAGGCTCCTTTTCTTTTGCAAATGGATGTTTTTCTACCATGTGCCCTAATGAACACGACCCAAGGTCCCCTGGGGGTAGAGGGTGGTGGGAAGGGGTATCCAGGTTCCCTTCTCAAAGGCTGGGTCAGTAGCCTGGTTCCAGATCCGTTTGTGCTTTTGCCTACGCCATTGGCACTGTTCTGCATGACAGTTCCATACGGAGTTGGCAAGACAGCAATAAACAGACTGGCACACAGGCTAGCTGGTCAGTGGGTGGTGGTCTGGCGGTCTGGGAGGATAGGTAGGAGGCAGGTGGTTCAGTTGCTCTTGAGAAGCTCAATGCAGCCCTGCAGCAGAGCCATGTTGTTCTGTGGTTACAGAGAGAACAGGGATATCAGTATTATATCCATTCAACAACAGACATTTCACAAGGACAAGGGCACAATATATCACATAACATGAACTACATTTTGCTCATAGTTCCTACATATTCAATATCCACTGAAAGCTCCTGAACAGTCCAGTCTATCACTGAGAAAAGTACCAACAAAGTAGAGCGTTGTCTGCGGTTGGTGAACGCCTCCTGCTGCACACAACAGTTTAGTGATATTGTGGGATTGAATCCCACGGCTTCTAATTGTGTAATTCGATCTCTCTCCTCCCCCTATATTTCATTACTGCATATTCCGAAAAAAAAATTTAAACACTGGAAGGAAAAAGAACTCTGTACACCATGACTGACCTTGGCGTGTTTGATCTCCAGTTCAGCCATCTCTATTAGGTTCTTACGGAAAGCCACCACTCTCCTGCCCTTAAAACTGGTCAGCTCTGGGAGGAGAAGACCATACTGTCAGTTTACTCACTGTACTGTATTATGGAAGAAAATGTTAGCCCAAACCCACATGCACACTGTCTTACACAAACCTCTTTTTCCAGACTCGGAGAGCTTGTCAAACTTCTGCAGACACTGTTGTTGGTGCTCCTCAGCCTGGGTGATGTCTTTACTCTTCAGCCGGGCCTTGTCCAGGGCCTTGTTACTGTTCTCATAGTCAGCCAGGGCCCGGGCCCGCCTGTACAACAGGTCCTGACACACACACGTAGTGGTTAACACACACACAGACTGCATTTCTCAGAGAATGTATGTAATATGCATGCCTACCGTGTTTCCACGTGCATTGAAGAATAAAATGTATGATTCAAAAAGTTGAAGTTGCTGAGGGTTTTTGAGAGAGAAACAGACTAGACGTGGCTCACCTTGGCTGCCTGGATGTCCAGCATGTAGTAACGGAGCAGCTCTGTGAGCTTCAGCTCCTCGTCTGACGCCACTCTGCCCTCCACCTTCTACAGGCAGGACCAAATAGATACAACATCGATGCTACCGCCATGCTCAAAGAACATAAGATACACATTTTTTAAATATTTATTTATATATATAAATAACTGACACTCACACATTTCCAACTAGCACTGACTTTGCTGATTGCTACTTGAGGAAAATTGTACTTACTACGACTGACAAATGTTGTCTCCCCTAGCTATCTTAAGATGAACTGCATGTCACGCTGGATAAGAGTGTCTGCTAAATGACTAACTTGTAAAAAAAATTGACATTTGCACAGCTCACAAAAGCAAAATGCACACACACGTGTTTAAATGTATTGCTGACCTCACAAAATTTGAATTTGCATGGAAATGGACAATAGCAGCTTATATAAAAACATACAATGAATAGAAGAACAGTCCAGGTTGAGAAGTGCAGAAGACCAGCACTGTGGTTCTTACCCTTAGTTTCTCAAACAGGTCCGCAAACTTCTCAAGGTGCCTGAAGGGAATAGACAAACCATGAGAACTTAAGCAAAGTCACAATTTGTTGTCGCTGATATTGGGTGAGATGTAAACCATTCATTTAGCAACCCTTAAATTCTTGTAGCTAGACTACATAATCATACATGGTACCACAGGTCGTTCTTTATAGTATGGGCACCGATAGCTAACAAGCAGCAATAGTTCCAGTGCTTGGGTTCTCAATCACTGATGATTATTTGGACAAATCACGATTTTGCAGGTGTTCGCATCTTTCTGAATTTCAGAAAGGGGGGGGGGGAACTTAACTTAATCAAGCTTTTGACCAATTACGCAGGACTTTAGTTCTGGGTTAACCGAGATTACGCCACCCGTAGTTGGCTTGAGGAAACAACGGCACCATTCGTATACCTCGAACTATAGTGTATTTATATTGTTACTCACTTTTTAAGTGCAGTGTTGTCATCGACAGAGAGACTGTTCAAAGTGGCAGAGATGTGGATGTAATCATCAGCAACATCTGAGACAGAATAATATGTTAATCTAAATTCATCTGAGACAACATCTGAGACAGAATAATATGTTAATCTAAATTCATCTGAGACAACATCTGAGACAGAATAATATGTTAATCTAAATTCTTGGCCCACTTTAAATCTGAACTCAGCCCCTGAGTGACTTCAAGAGGTTAGGGGTCACCATAATGCAAAACCTGGTATCCTAGGTGGTCTCCCTGAGGCCAAGGGTCAACAGCTGTAAATTCCAAGCAATAAATAAAACTCAGTATGGGTAACATACTGTAAGAAGTTGCACCACTTTGGTGACACCACACAATGCTACCACACATCCTGCTGTTTATCTATAAACATTTGAACGTCTTGAAAACCGATCTGGCCTTAATGGCTACATGTACTCTTAAATCTCCACCCGGCACAGCCAGAAGAGGCCTGGCCACCCCTCGGAGCCTGGTTCCTCTTTACCCGGCACAGCCAGAAGAGGCCTGGCCACCCCTCGGAGCCTGGTTCCTCTCTACCCGGCACAGCCAGAAGTGGACTGGCCACCCCTCGGAGCCTGGTTCCTCTACCCGGCACAGCCAGAAGTGGACTGGCCACCCCTCGGAGCCTGGTTCCTCTAGGTTTCTTCCTACATTCCTGCCTTCTGAGTTTTTCCTAGACACTGTGCTTCTGCATCAGCATTGCTTGCTCTTTGGGGTTTTATGTTAGGCAGTGTTTGACTTGGGCAGGAGCTGAGTACCAGCGCCTCAAATGTTCTGTTCCTTTCATAGAATATTAGCACAAAAGTATTGTGGAGTTTCTGCACCTAACTATAAAACAGTACCAGCACCTATTTTAGTCCCAAGTCCAGCATTGAGGCTAGGTATCGCCAAAGCAATATGTGACAACTGCTGATGTTAAAAGGGCTTTATAAATGACATGTGATTGATTGAGCCAGATATGAGGGGGAGGGGGGACACTGTTCTTATCAATAACTCAAAAAGCTCCAATTCAAGTTGGTTGTTGTTGATTTCATAGTCATACTTTTGTGAGAGCGGGTCATCTTCTCTGCCCTGGCAGTGGAGTCTTTGATCTTGGATGAATAATCAAGCAGGAAGGTCTTCTCCTGCTCAAAAAAATCATCTACTTCCTGCAAGAAAAAAAGATTTTAAAAAGACATCAACCTTCTGCCTAAGACACAAAAAAACCACACAAAGCCAGATCTTCATCCTGGATACTAAGGTCCCTGCTCAGCTTGTAAACCGTTACGATCTGTAGCTGCATTTGTTTCTCTTTGTTTAAGTCTGCTACTGTAATGCATTGACTTTCTGCATCTGGTTTGTAATGCATTGCTGACTTCACAAAATGACACTTCATGGAAATGGACAATAAAAGCATTGGGCTTGTTTGACAATGCAGGCGACTGCTGACTGATCCTGAAATCACCTTGCATAAATTATTGTTTGTAGGTCAGTCAGTCACAATTTACCCACAAATCAAATCAAATTTTATTTGTCACATACACATGGTTAGCAGATGTTAATGCGAGTGTAGCGAAATGCTTGTGCTTCTAGTTCCGACAATGCAGTAATAACCAACAAGTAATCTAACCTAACAATTCCACAACTACTACCTTATACACACAAGTGTAAAGGGATAAAGAATATGTACATAAAGATATATGAATGAGTGATGGTACAGAACGGCATAGGCAAGATGCAGTAGATGGTATAGTGTACAGTCTATACATATGAGATGAGTAATGTAGGGTATGTAAACATTATATTAAGTGGCATTGTTTAAAGTGGCTAGTGATACATTTTTACATAATTTCCATCAATTCCCATTATTAAAGTGGCTGGAGTTGAGTCAGTATGTTGGCAGCGGTCACTAAATGTTAGTGGTGGCTGTTGAACAGTCTGATGGCCTTGAGATAGAAGCTGTTTTTCAGTCTCTCGGTCCCTGCTTTGATGCACCTGTACTGACCTCGCCTTCTGGATGATAGCGGGGTGAACAGGCAGTGGCTCGGGTGGTTGTTGTCCTTGATGATCTTTATGGCCTTCCTGTGACA
Source organism: Salvelinus fontinalis (assembly GCF_029448725.1). Lineage (NCBI taxonomy): Eukaryota > Metazoa > Chordata > Actinopteri > Salmoniformes > Salmonidae > Salvelinus > Salvelinus fontinalis. The sequence continues at coordinate 73,445,193 of NC_074665.1, forward strand.
TCGGGTGGTGTAGGTGTCCTGGAGGGCAGGTAGTTTGCCCCCGGTGATGCGTTGTGCAGACCTCACTACCCTCTGGAGAGCCTTACGGTTGTGGGCGGAGCAGTTGCCGTACCAGGCGGTGATACAGCCCGACAGGATGCTCTCGATTGTACATCTGTAGAAGTTTGTGAGTGCTTTTGGTGACAAGCTGAATTTCTTCAGCCTCCTGAGGTTGAAGAGGCGCTGCTGCGCCTTCTTCACAACGCTGTCTGTGTGGGTGGACCAATTCAGTTTGTCCGTGATGTGTACACCGAGGAACTTAAAACTTTCCACCTTCTCCACTACTATCCCGTCGATGTGGATAGGGGGGTGCTCCCTCTGCTGTTTCCTGAAGTCCACAATCATCTCCTTTATTTTGTTGACGTTGAGTGTGAGGTTATTTTCCTGACACCACACTCCGAGGGCCCTCACCTCCTCCCCGTAGGCCGTCTCGTCGTTGTTGGTAATCAAGCCTACCACTGTAGTGTCGTCCGCAAACTTGATGATTGAGTTGGAGGCGTGCATGGCCACGCAGTCATGGGTGAACAGGGAGTACAGGAGAGGGCTCAGAACGCACCCTTGTGGGGCCCCAGTGTTGAGGATCAGCGGGGTGGAGATGTTACCTACCCTCACCACCTGGGGGCGGCCCGTCAGGAAGTCCAGGACCCAGTTGCACAGGGCGGGGTCGAGACCCAGGGTCTCGAGCTTGATGACGAGTTTGGAGGGTACTATGGTGTTAAATGCTGAGCTGTAGTCGATGAACAGCATTCTCACATAGGTATTCCTCTTGTCCAGATGGGTTAGGGCAGTGTGGTTGCGATTGCGTCGTCTGTGGACCTATTGGGTCGGTAAGCAAATTGGAGTGGGTCTAGGGTGCCAGGTAGGGTGGAGGTGATATGGTCCTTGACTAGTCTCTCAAAGCACTTCATGATGACGGAAGTGAGTGCTACGGGGCGGTAGTCGTTTAGCTCAGTTACCTTAGCTTTCTTGGGAACAGGAACAATGGTGGCTCTCTTGAAGCATGTGGGAACAGCAGACTGGGATAATGATTGATTGAATATGTCTGTAAACACACCAGCCAGCTGGTCTGCGCATGCTCTGAGGACGCGGCTGGGAATGCCGTCTGGGCCTGCAGCCTTGCGAGGGTTAACACGTTTAAATGTTTTACTCACCTCGGCTGCAGTGAAGGAGAGCCCGCAGGTTTTGGTAGCGGGCCGTGTCAGTGGCACTGTATTGTCCTCAAAGCGAGCAAAAAAGTTATTTAGTCTGTCTGGGAGCAAGACATCCTGGTCCGCGACGGGGCTGGTTTTCTTTTTGTAATCCGTGATTGACTGTAGACCCTGCCACATACCTCTTGTGTCTCACAGATGTGATGCTCTCGAACTTGGCTAGTATTGTATGATATACGAGGAGGCCACACCTACCTTTATCCCAGAGATGATGACCTCATCAGCACTCTTGACCATGTTCTTAAAGAAACTCCCAAACGTCTCCTTGGCGTTCTTCCTTCGTACGCTCAGCTACGTGGACCAATCACAGGGAGGGAAATCATTTATTTAGCCAATAAGACCACAGTACAAGTTCGCAATGTAAAATTGATTACGTAAGCTACAACAGCTGTGGCGCTGTCTTGTGGAAGCCTTTTGTTCCACATAGGAATGAAGAAAGTGAGTAAGAACTACAATAAGTGTTATGGTTTTTCCTGATAATTTTATAAAAAATGCCTGTATAACATTTCCCAAAAGGACAAACAAAACCATCTCGGCAGACCCTAGCTGACTCACAGCTCCACTGACCGAGTGGTTTGGAAATAGAGCTGAACTCAGCAGCAGGATGTGTGTCCTAGGTGTGCTTGCCTATCTTCCTCTATCCCCCTTCCCTCTATCCCCCTCCATCCCCTCCCTCCTCTATCCCCCTCCCTCCCTCCATCCATCGTGTTCACTAAGCACAAAACGGAAGAAAAAAAATGGAGAGGTACTAACTGAACTGCATTGGGAAATGTTTTTCAATGGTGTGCTCTAGTGAACACGACTCAGCAGTTAACTAGGAAGTCAGTACTGCTGGAAAATACGCAGTCTGTCTTCTTCATTTCCTTTTCCAAGTGTCAAACTCACATCCTGGTCATACTCCAGGAATATCTGGAAGTTTCTGTCCTTGCTCAGGATCGGGTGAGAAGATAGTCGCTGCAGGAATACCTCGTGGACTTGTACAGTCTTCTTAAATACAGCCAGGTACTCACTGGGAGAGAGCCAGAAGATGGCAAATTACCAACTGAGTGTGCACATACAGATACACAATCTTGAGATCACCAGAATCATTCCCACAGGAATCGTAATACAACATTTAAAAACGCAGAACTGTGCCAATTAAGCTTGGACACAGTGACAAGGGGTAAAGGAGGAAAGGTCAGAACTCACGCCTCCAACTCCTGCTTCATCTTGGTGTATTCCTCCTTGGTCATGGTGGCTTCTCCCTCTCCCAGTTTATGCATCTTCTCCCTTGGGCTCTCGAAGTCTGGCTTTGGGGGGGCTGGAGGGATCTGGACAGACAGGGAGATGGGTGAGGAAAAGAGCAGATACCGGAGTCCTTTGCAGATACCGGAGTCCTTTGCACCTTCCCCTTCATCAAATAACACTCACGTGTCCTGACAGTGAAGTTGCGAAATGACATTCACAGTGGCAGCATTGGCTGTGAGTGTGAACTATACTGTAATTAAGTGGTGTGTGTGTGTGTTCCGTAGACTACTCCATAGAGCTGGGACGATAAACTGAAAATGATTAATACAGACCACTTGCTGACATTACGATAAGTAGCCGATACTAGAGAAGTTTAAAAATAAATACGTTTGCTAATCTGGGTCACTGTTAATGGGACAACTGATGGCTAACTAGTATTAGTAGTTAAGGATAAAAATAAACATTGTGGTGTACATTAAAATGTTATAAACTACTCATTATCGCATCAATCCAGGCAATTTATCGCGATATGGACTTTTTGTCCATGTCACCCAGCTCTACTACTCAAGTCACTCAATGAGCCCAGCGTAGTCCCAAGCCAGTGTGTGCGTGTGTGTGGTGGACTTAACAGGTCACTCACGATGAGCCCAGCGTAGTCCTCAGTCTCAACCAGCGTGTCATGGAGCCAGATAAAGTCCTCATGTTGCCTAGGAACAGAGAAGTCTGGCTTCTGGAAGGAGCTCAGGGTGGTCTGACAGAAAAGACAATTCAAGCTCCATTTAAAATGCATTACCACAAGGTTGTAATATACTTTAGAAGTAAAAGATCTGAGACAGTGTTACTGTTATTTATTTTTGGCTGACACTGATCCAGAGTGACTTACAGTGCAGCATTCAACTAAGGCAGGTAAGACAACCACATTTGACATAGAAACAACATGAGCTGTAGTTCTAGCCTGCTGTACACGAAGAGCATTATATATTATTTGAATAACTGACAGGGAAGTGAGGGTGACCCTTAGCTTAAGAACTGAAACTGTGAAGTTGCTGTTTTTACCTTGGTGTGGACAGTGAACTTGACTTTGTCACGTTCACAGAGTGCATCAGGAATGTCGATGAGTAGAGAGGCGTCGTTGTTTAGGTCCACAGACACAGAGCGTGCCTAAGACAAGGGGGAACAGGGTAAAGGACAAGGACAAAGTTATTTCAGCTTTTATTTCTTTCATCACATTCCCAGTGGGTCAGAAGTTTACATACACTCAATTAGTATTTGATAGCATTGCCTTTAAATTGTTTAACTTGGGTCAAACGTTTCTGGTAGCCTTTCACAAGCTCCCACAATAAGTTGGGTGAATTTTGGCCCATTCCTCCTGACAGAGCTGGTGTAACTGAGCCAGGTTTGTAGGCCTCCTTGCTCGCACAGGCTTTTTCAGTTCTGCCCACAAATTTTCTATGGGATTGAGGTCAGGGCTTTGTGATGGCCACTCCAATACATTGACTTTGTTGTCTTTAAGCCATTTTGCCACAACTTTGGAAGTATGCTTAGGGTCATTGTCCATTTGGAAGACCCATTTGCAACCAAGCTTTAACTTCCTGACTGATGACTTGAAATGTTGCTTCAATATATCCACCCTCATGGTGCCATCTGTTTTGTGACGTGCACCAGCCCCTCCTGCAGCAAAGCACCCCCACAACATGATGCTGCCACCACCGGGCTTCACAGTTTGGGTGGTGTACTTCGGCTTGCAAGCCTCCCCCCTTTTTCCTCCAAACATAACGATGATCATTATGGCCAAACAGTTCTATTTTTGTTTCATCAGACCAGAGGACAATTCTCCAAAAAGTATGATCTTTGTCCCCATGTGCATTTGCAAACCGTAGTCTGGATTTTTTATGGCGGTTTTGGAGCAGTGGCTTCTTCCTTGCTGAGCGTCCTTTCCGGTTATGTTGATATAGGACTCGTTTTACTGGGGATATAGATACTTTCGTACCTGTTTCCTCCAGCACCTTCACTAGGTCCTTTGCTGTTGTTCTGGGATTGATTTGCACCTTTTTGCACCAAAGTACGTTCATCTCTAGTTGACAGAACGCGTCTCCTTCCTGAGCGGTATGACGGCTGCATGGTCCCATGGTGTTTATACTTGCGTACTATTGTTTGTACAGATGAACATGGTACCTTCAGGCATTTGGAAATTGCTCCCAAGGATGAACCAGACTTGTGGAGGTCTACAATTTCTGAGGTCCTTAGCTGATTTTCCCATGATGTCAAGCAAAGAGGCACTGAGTTTGAAGGCAGGCCTTGAAATACATCCACACATATACCTTCAATTGACTCAAATTATGTAATTCGCTTATCAGAAGCTTCTAAATCCATGACATAATTTTTTGGAATTTTCCAAGCTGTTTAAAGGCACAGTTAACTTACTGTATGTAAACTTCTGACCCACTGGAATTGTGATACAGTGAATTATAAGTGAAATCATTTGTCTGTAAACAATTGTTGGAAAAATGACTTGTGTCATGCACAAAGTAGATGTTTTAACACACTTGCCAAAACTATAGTTTAACAAGACATTTGTGGAGTGGCTGAAAAACGAGTTTCAACCTAAGTGACTCCAACCTAAGTGTATGTAAACTTCCGACTTCAACTGTATATATCCTTGGGATTGAATTACACACTCACCGCACTTGAAGCAATAACTCCAGCTGATTTCCCAAAAGGGTCAGTCAGTGTTCCCAAGAGTCTGCTAGCTAGTGCACATTTCTCCTAGCATGGTCTTAGATCTGGTTGTGCCATCCTACCACTCCCTATGGTCATTATTGTCAAGGCTACGTTTCTCCCATCTTAACAGCTGTTTCTGTTTGAGTAGGAGAAGCCTTGATCGTATGGGTGGCCCCAGTGGGAACTGACCCACAATCCTGGCGTTGCAAGCAGCATTCTCTATCAATTTAGCCAGTACTTCCTGTGTGAATGACCCACTGAGCATCAGTGTTTCACCATACTACTACCCGAACTCTGCTACTCAGCTTGACAAAGTCAACCGAAATAAAGCAGAGTAAGTCTCCTCTGGAAAGTCTGAGGAAAAGAAAAAAAATTGCAGAAAAGAAAATTACCACAGGCCTGTCAAATTCCACACCAGTCCATATGTAAGCCATCTGAGTTATTCTGTCATTGGCCAGGACAATACTAGCCTCTTACTGCCACGTTGCAAGTCCCCAAAGGCAATGGTTAGATCAGTGGTCTGTGGTCCATATTCTAAAATCAATAGCCCTCTAGCCAGATATAATTCAAAATAGTAGTGGGGGAAACAGGAAGAGCAGAAATTAAACCAGCGAGCCTGGCCTGACGTTATTGGGGAAGTGCAGTGCCATACAAGCCCAACTCTCTTGTCAGAGGCAGTGGAACACTTGGAGGCTACGACATCAAGTACTTATGGCAAACTAAAGTAGCCTGGGGTGGTGACAATACAATAATGGATAAGACATTTTGTGACAACATTCATCTGTGAAGTAGTTTACTAGCTAAGCCAATGATGGTAGTAGAATGCTTTCTATACCGCCTCCAATACTAGTTGACGTTATAAGTTAAACTGTTGCTTTCAACAGACTGCAGCTGTTGATTCCTCTAGATAGCTATTTAGCTAGCCAGGCAACCTTATTTTCAGTTTATTAGGTAGCCAGCTAAATTTATCATATTTAGCTGACTGTATGAATAGCGTTACCTAAATACTGCACAGTTGTGTTTTATTAAGCAAGTGAGCATCTCATGAACTTCCTCGCTAGCTAAAATATAGGCTACAGTTAGCTGGCTATTTAACATTAAGCGAAGAGCTAGGTAGTTGGATAACAAGGACGATAGTACATCGCCCATAACGTACCTTTTCTTTTTCGCTATCATCAAGAGTAGATGTCATGATTATAAAAGTACAACAAGGCTGCAGATCGTCGTGTTGTGCAGCAAGTCTAGCTATTATCGCTATCTTCTGGAAACAACCCCCGTTTCGCTCTTCCTGTCTCATGACAAATAAATCCCGCCCAATAACTCGCCCTGATGTTTTTGATTGGACAAGGTTTCTGAACGTCAATCAAATAGTTCGTTGCTTTTTTTGTCCAACCCAAGTCGCATTTCGAACATACGTTACCGATACAACAATTAAACATACTAAATTATTACATATTGTAATAATATACTGTATATGGCCACAGCGTATGTGTAATTTTCGAAGTTCACTTTGGTTCCATGTCAGGAACACACGGACCAGTTTCAAAGACCCACCTTCAAGAGATTACTGGACTAGTTTTGTCTATCATGTACCATCAAGAATTTACTTGAGAAAAAAAACGACATGCCTTGCAGCCTGTCCCTCATCGGTCAAAATGTTGTAACAAAACAAAAATCGCGCGATGTTTGGGAGGTAACGACTTTCCACTACGTGTATTCATTGTTTTCCATATATTCAGTAATCATTTCATGTAACCAAAGCATAGCCTAAGGTACTCCCTGTTCACCCATGACTGCATGGCCAAGCACGACTCCAACACCATCATTAAGTTTCCGGAGGACACAACAGTGGTAGGCCTGATCACAAACAACGACTAGACAGCCTATAGGGAGGAGGTCAGAGACAACAACCTCTCCCTCAACGTGATCAAGACAAAGGAGATGATTGTGGACAACAGAAAAAGGAGGACCAAGCACGCCACCATTTTCATCGACGGGGCTGTAGTGGAGCAGGTTGGGAGCTTCAAGTTCCTTGGTGTCCACATCACCAACAAACTATCATGGTCCAAACACACCAAGACAGTCGTGAAGAGGGCACGACAATGTCTATTCCCCCACAGGAGACTGAAAAGATTTGGCATGGGTCATCAGATCCTCAAAAAGTTCTACAGCTGCAACATCGAGAGCATCCTGACTGGTTGCATCACTGCCTGGTACGGCAACTGCTCGGCCTCCGACCGCAAGGCACTACATAGGGTAGTGCGTACGGCCCAGTACATCACTGGGGCCAAGCTTCCTGCCATCCAGGACCTCTATACCAGGCGGTGTCAGAGCATGGCCCCAAAAAATTCCAAGGACTCCAGCCACCCCAGTCATAGACTGTTCTCTCTGCTACCGCACGGCAAGTCTAGGTCAAAAAGGCTTCTTAACTGCTTCTAACCCCTATAAGACTCTTTAACAGTTAATCAAATGGCTACCCGGACTATTTGCGTTGTCCCCACCTCACCCCCCATTTTTACGCTGCTGCTACATTCTGTTTATTATCTATGCATAGTCACTTTACCTCTACCTACATGTATATATTACCTCGACTAACCGCTGCACATTGACTCTACCGGAACCCTCTGTACCGGAACCCCCTGTATATAGCCTCGCTACTGTTATTTTATTGTTGCTCCTTAATTATTTGTTATATTTCTATTTATTTATTTATTTATCTAAAACTGCATTGTTGGTTAAGGGCTTGTAAGTAAGCATTTCACTGTAAGGTCTACACCTGTTGTATTCAGTGCATGTGACAAATAACATTATATTTGTTGTATTGAGTCACTCTAAATACAAAGCCGCAAACGCAAAGATGGAGAAAGAACGGATATCAAATCAAATTTATTTATATAGCCCTTCTTAGATCAGCTGATATCTCAAAGTGCTGTACAGAAACCCAGCCTAAAACCCCAAACAGCAAGCAATGCAGGTGTAGAAGCAAAGTGGCTAGGAAAAACTAGGCCAAAACCTAGGAAGAAACCTAGAGAGGAACCAGGCTATGAGGGGTGGCCAGTCCTCTTCTGGCTGTGCTGGGTGAAGATTATAGCAGAACATGGCCAAGATGTTCATAAATGACCAGCATGGTCAAATAATAATAATCCCAGTAGTTGTCGAGGGTGCACCAGGTCAGCACCTCTGCTGTCTCTAGAGAGTTGAAAACAGCAGGTCTGGGACAGGTAGTATGTCCGGTGAACAGGTCAGGGTTCCATAGCCGCATGCAGAACAGTTGAAACTGGAGCAGCAGCACGGCCAGGTGGACTGGGGACAGCAAGGAGTCATCATGCCAGGTAGTCCTGAGGCATGGTCCTAGGGCTCAGGTCCTCCGAGAGAGAGAAAGAGAGAATTAGAGAGAGCATACTTAAATTCACACAGGACACCGGATAAGACAGGAGAAATACTCCAAATAACAGACTGACCCTAGCCCCCCGACACATAGACTACTGCAGCATAAATACTGGAGGCTGAGACAGGAGGGGTTAGGAGACACTGTGGCCCCATCCAATGATACCCCCGGACAGGGCCAAACAGGCAGGATATAACCCCACCCACTTTGCCAAAGCACAGCCCCCACACCACTAGAGGGATATCTTCAACCACCAACTTACCGTCCTGAGACAAGGCTGAGTATAGTCCACAAAGATCTCCACCACGGCACAACCCAAGGGGGGGTGCCAACCCAGACAGGAAGATCACGTCAGTGACTCAACCCACTCAAGTGACGCACCCTTCCTAGGGACGGCATGGAAGAGCACCAGTAAGCCAGTGACTCAGCCCCTGTCATAGAGTTACAGAGAGGGGGGAACTGGCCAGGCAGAGACAGCAAGGGCAGTTTGTTGCTCCAGTGCCTTTCCGTTCACCTTCACACTCCTGGGCCAGACTACACTCAATCATAGGACCTACTGAAGAGGAGTCTTCAATAAAGACTTAAAGGTTGAGACCGAGTCTGCGTCTCTCACATGGGTAGGCAGACCATTCCATAAAAATGGAGCTCTATAGGAGAAACCCCTGCCTCCAGCTGTTTGCTTAGAAATTCTAGAGACAATTAGGAGGCCTGCGTCTTGTGACCGTAGCGTACGTGTAGGTATGTATGGCAGGACCAAATCGGAAAGATAGGTAGGAGCAAGCCCATGTAATGCTTTGTAGGTTAGCAGTAAAACCTTGAAATCAGTCCTTGCCTTAACAGGAAGCCAGTGTAGGGAGGCAAGCACTGGAGTAATATGATCACATTTTTTGGTTCTAGTCAGGATTCTAGCAGACGTATTTAGCACTAATTGAAGTTAGCATGGATTCATTTTTCTGCATCATTTTTGGACAGAAAATGTCTGGTTTTTGCAATGTTACGTAGATGGAAAAAAGCTGTCCTTGAAACAGTCTTGATATGTTTGTCAAAAGAGGGATCAGGGTCCAGAGTAACGCCGAGGTCCTTCACAGTTTTATTTGAGACGACTGTACAACCATCAAGAGTAATTGTCAGATTCAACAGAAGATCTATTTGTTTCTTGGGACCTAGAACAAGCATCTCTGTTTTGTCCGAGTTTAAAAGTAGAAAGTTTGCAGCCATCCACTTCCTTATGTCTGAAACACAGGCTTTCAGCGAGGGCAATTTTGGGGCTTCACCATGTTTCATTGAAATATACAGCTGTGTGTCATCCGCATAGCAGTGAAAGTTAACATTATGTTTTCGAATGACATCCCCAAGAGGTAAAATATATAGTGAAAACAATAGTGGTCCTAAAACGGAACCTTGAGGAACACCGACATTTACAGTTGATTTGTCAGAGGACAAACCATCCACAGAGACAAACTGATATCGTTCCGACAGATAAGATCTAAACCAGGCCAGAACTTGTCCGTGTAGACCAATTTGGGTTTCCAATCTCTCCAAAAGAATGTGGTGATCGATGGTATCAAAAGCAGCACAAAGGTCTAGGAGCACAGATGCAGAGCCTCGGTCTGACGCCATTAAAAGGTAATTTACCAACTTCACAAGTGCAGTCTCAGTGCTATGATGGGGTCTAAAACCAGACTGAAGCATTTCGTATACATTGTCTTCAGGAAGGCAGTGAGTTGCTGCGCAACAGCTTTTCAATTTTTTTTGAGAGGAATGGGAGATTCGATATAGGCCGATAGTTTTTTATATTTTCTGGGTCAAGGTTTGGCTTTTTCAAGAGAGGCTTTATTACTGCCACTTTTAGTGAGTTTGGTACACATCTTGTGGATAGAAAGCCGTTTATCATGTTCAACATAGGAGGGCCAAGCACAGGAAGCAGCTCTTTCAGTAGTTTAGTTGGAATAGGGTCCAGTATCCAGCTTGAAGGTTAAGAGGCCACGATTATTTTCATCATTGTGTCAAGAGATATAGTACTAAAACACTGTAACGGCTTTCCTCCTCCTCTTCATCCGAAGAGGAGGAGCAAGGATTGAACCAAAATGCAGCTTCTTGAGATGACATGATTTATTAAATTCAAGACGAAAAAACACGAAAACACTTTAACAAACTACAAAACAATAAACGACGTAGACGAACCTGAACATAAGAACTTACATGACACGAAGAACGCATGAAACAGGAACAGACTACATAAACCGAACGAACGAACAAACAAACCGAGACAGTCCCATGTGGCGCGACAAACACAGACACAGGAGACAACCACCCACAAACAAACAGTGTGAAAACACCTACCTTAATATGGCTCTCAATCAGAGGAAATGAAAACCACCTGCCTCTAATTGAGAGCCATATCAGGTCACCCTAAACAAACATAGAAACACACAACATAGACTACCCACCCAAACTCACGCCCTGACCGTCAAACACATACAAAATAACAGAAAACCGGTCAGGAACGTGACAAACACTTGAGTGTCTCCCTTGATCCTAGGTCCTGGCAGAGTTGTGCAGACTCAGGACAACTGAGCTTTGGAGGAATACGCAGATTTAAAGAGGAGTCCGTAATTTGCTTTCTAATGATCATGATCCTCTCCTCAAAGAAGTTCATGAATTTATTACTGCTGAAGTGAAAGCCATCCTCTCTTGGGGAATGCTGCTTTTTAGTTAGCTTTGATACAGTATCAAAAATACATTTTGGATTGTTCTTATTTTCCTCAATTAAGTTGGAAAAGTAGGATGATCGAGCAGCAGTGAGGGCTCTTCGATACTGCACGGTACTGTCTTTCCAAGCTAGTCGGAAGACTTCCAGTTTGGTGTGGCGCCATTTCCGTTCCAATTTTCTGGAAGCTTGCTTCAGAGCTCGGGTATTTTCTGTATACCAGTGAGCTAGTTTCTTATGACAAATGTTTTTAGTTTTTAGGGGTGTGACTGCATCTAGGTTATTACGCAAGGTTAAATTGAGTTCCTCAGTTAGGTGGTTAACTGATTTTTGTCTTCTGACGTCCTTGGGTATATCTCCTACAACTTTCACTGTGTACTATTGTATGTGGCTAGGTAAGTTATCTAACTAACTAGAATGCATTTCCATCAGCTGTTTAGATGTGCCCATCGTGTGTGGGAGCCAGCTAGGGTTGTGACTGGACTCTTCTCCCATTGTACCCCGACTTCCGTGAATACTTTCTCCACTTCCAATGTATCTCCAGCTCGTAAGAAAAGCAGTCCATACAGTTCCATGGACAGCAGACGCTACTCTACACTTGTCAAGTCAGTTGTGTCCCACTGAGTCAGTGCTCAAACTACCAAGATCCTAGAGGAGCCAGATGCTCAAATCTACAGACCTGTGAGAAAATCCCAAACACCCTCTTAACGACTGCCACCCAAAGTGTTTAAAATGCTCCACCCGTTGCTTAACCGCAGCAGGGCATTTGAATATGGCGAAACTGAGCTTGGATGTGTGATCATATCCTTCAGCAGACACTGTCCCCGGAACAAAAGTTTTACCTGGAGAGGTGTAGGAGGAAGATGATCACTCAACTGGTAGAGGACGGCTTTAAGGAATACAATATGAGTAAGTAGGTGTAAGCAGAACCCTCTGATTGTAAAAGTATATTTAATTCTCTAAAATATGAATTTGACATATATGAGGACATGATACACACAAACAAACATGTCAGATCTATTCAGGCAAGGGAAGCTTTTCTACGTGACCGTGGGGAGTGTTTGCCCATTGACAACAGAGGAGGCCCCAGGGGAAGACACAGCAGATCCCGGGAAGGCACCAGAGGTTCCAGCAGAGGTAGAGGTGTACATGGAGAGTATACACCATGTGCTGGAGGACGTTAGGGGAGTGAGAGCCATCGAGAGCCGTGTGCAGCATGACAAACTAGGCTATCTTTGATTTGTTAGGCCGTCATTGTAAATAAGAATTTGTTCTTAACTGACTTGCCTAATTAAATAAAGGTTCAATTAAAAAATCCTTTCTGTAAGGTGATGCAAGAAAAATGTGCACATTTGATTGGTGACTTGGAGTAAGGAGTGTGACAGTTGGCTCAGTATCTGACAATTAAGCATTTTATACTATGTCCTGTGACTGTATTTTGCTCAATTACTCTATTTTGAGCCTGACACGTTTGACAACAACCATTATTCTAATGTTGTGTTACCTTAAGGAAGTATTTCAAGCTGGAAAATGCATCATTGACCTTACACTGTGTTGAGAATGTAAAATGGTTGTCTTGAACAACCTTTCCTCTAGTCTAAATGTTGAGTTTTTTTTTTTGCTTTTCACTTCTGAGGAACTCTAACCACTTTGGTAGTATCAGCCTGTGAAGTTCAGTACTAAACAAAGATGAATAAGAAATAGTTTCTGTCATGTTTTACACTATATAAACTCAGCAAAAACAGAAACGTCCTCTTACTATCAACTGCGTTTATTTTCAGCAAACTTAACATGTGTAAATATTTGTATGAACATAACAAGATCCAACAACTGAGACATAAACTGAACAAGTTCTACAGACATGTGACTAACAGAAATTGAATAATGTCTCCCTGAACAAAGGGGGGTAACAGTCAGTATCTGGTATGGCCACCATCTGCATTAAGTACTGCAGTGCATCTTCTCCTCATGGACTGCACCAGATTTGCCAGTTCTTGCTGTGAGATGTTACCCCACTCTTCCACCAAGGCACCTGCATGTTCCAGGACATTTCTGGGGGGAATGGCCCTAGCCCACACCCTCCGATCCAACAGGTCCTAGACGTGCTCAATGGGATTGAAATCCGGGCTCTTCGCTGGCTATGGCAGAACATTGACACTCCTGTCTTGCAGGAAATCACACACAGAACGAGCAGTATGGCTGGTGGCATTGTCATGCTGGAGGGTCATGTCAGGATGAGCCTGCAGGAAGGGTACCACATGAGGGAGGAAGATGTCTTCCCTGTAACGCATAGCGTTGAGATTGCCTGCAATGACAACAAGCTCAGTGCGATGATGCTGTGACACACCGCCCCAGACCATGACGGAGCATCCACCTCCAAATCGATCCCATTCCAGAGTACAGGCCTCGGTGTAACGCTTATTCCTTCGACGATAAACGCGAATCCGACCATCACCCCTGGTGAAACAAAACCGCGCCTTGTCAGTGAAGAGCACTTTTTGCCAGTCCTGTCTGGTCCAGCGATGATGGGTTTGTGCCCATAGGCGACGTTCTCAGCCTATTGTGTACAGTCTGAGCACTGATGGAGGGATTGTGCGTTCCTGGTGTAACTCGGGCAGTTGTTGTTGCCATCCTGTACCTGTCCCGCAGGTGTGATTTTCAGATGTACCGATCCTGTGCAGGTGTTGTTGTCTTTGAAAGACAGGGTCCTGAAAAAGGGACGTTTCTTTTTTTGTTGAGTTTAATTATATTTATTTTTCTATTTTTTGTTTTGTTTTTGTAAACATTCCCTCATTTGAGGTTTTAAATTAACATTTGGAATCAGAAATCTAAACAACACGGATGAAGTGTTATAGCTCAGAATACAATTAGCATATTTTACTGTGGCATTCTAATTACACCACACTGAAAATAAGCCTGGAGAAAAAAACATCACAGGGTACCGTGTGGCTCAGTTGGTAGAGCATGGCGCTTCCAACGACAGGGTTGTGGGTTAGACTCCCACAGGGGACCAGTAAAAAAAATGTAAGCACTCACTACTGTAAGTTGCTCTGAATAAGATAGTCACTAAATGTAAAATAATGGAATCGTTGCCAGTCTCTAAGGTATTTGAATCGTGTGCATAGATAAGATACATTTAATAACTGTTCAGTGTAATATTTGCTCAAAGTCCATCCTGCAATGATTTGATCTCTTCACACACTGTCTTCTTTTTTGGAGATAATAGCATAGCTTTTAATGTCAACATTGATCTCTATGCAAGACCTTAATCACAAACTGTTAAAGTCAAACCATGCAGCCCTGTATTGAGGGTCCTCAGTAAAGCCCAGGTTGGTGTAGAGGCTGTAGGACAGTGTATTCTCCTCCTCAACGAAGCAGTACACTGGGAAGCCCTGAGAATAGAGTCTCCTGGACATGCTGCTGACCAGGGCTTTGGCCAGGCCCTGTCCTCTGTGCTCCTGCAGGGTGTACAACATACCTGTGATGGGGTAGGAACCATTGTTTTGGTAATTGTTTCCCAGTGCGCCCAAAATAAGGAGGGACATGTAAAATGTATAAAAGCATTCCTTAGTCCTGTTCAAGTGAGAGCTGTGTACAGTGCCTTCGGAAAGTATTCACACCCTTTAACTTTTTCCATATTTTGTTGTGTTACAACCGGAATTTCAAATGTATTAAATTGAGTTGTGTCACTGTCATACACATAATACCCCACAATGTCAAAGTGGACTAATGTTTTTTTAAATGTTTACAAATTAATAAAAAATGAAAGGCTGAAATGGCCAGCAGCACACCACCCTGCATCCCACTGCTGGCTTGCTTCTGAAGCTAAGCAGGGTTAGTCCTGGTCAGTCCCTGGAAGTGGTGTTGGAGTGCCAGTAGGAGTGACCCTTTCCTCTGGTCTAAAAAAAATATCCCAATGCTCCAGGGCAGTGATTGGGGACATTGCCCTGTGTAGGGTGCTGTCTTTCGGATGGGAAGTCAAACGGGTGTCCTGACTCTGTGGTCACTAAAGAGCCCATGGCACTTATCGTGAGTGTAAGGGGTGTCAACCCCTGTGTCTTGACTAAATTCCCCATCTGGCCTTCATACCATCTTGGCCACCTAATCATCCCCAGCTTACAATTGGCTCATTGATCCCCCCTCCTCTCCTTTGTAACTATTCCCAGGTCGTTGCTGTAAATGAGAATGTGTTCAGTCAACTTACCTGGTAAAATAAGGGATAAATACATTTAAATAAATGTATTGAGTCAATACATTTAACTCCTTTGTTAAAGAAAGCCTAAATTAGTTCAGGAGCAAAAATTACAAGTCACATAAGTTGTATGAACTCACTCTGTGTGCAATAATAATGTTAAACATTATTTTTTAATGACTACCTCATCTCTGTACCCCACACATAGAATTATCTGAAGGTCCCTCAGTCGAGCAGTGAATTTCAAACACAGATTAAACCATAGTGGTGGCTGCATCATGCTATGGGTATGCTTGTAATCATTAAGGAGAGGGGAGGTTTTCAGGATACAAATGAAACGGATGTAGCTAAGCACAGGCAAAATCCTAGAGGAAAACCTGGTTTAGTCTGCTGTCCACCAGACACTGGGAGATTAATTCACCTTTCAGCAAGACAATAACCTAAAACACAACACCAAATCTACACTGGAGTTGCTTACCAAGAAGACATTGAATGTTCTTGAGTGCCCGAGTTAGTTTTGACTTAAATCTACTTGAAAATCTATGGCAAGACCTGAAAAAAATAATATTAGGAAACCAATTTGACAGAGCTCGAAGAATTTTGAAAATAATAAAATGGGGAAATATTGCACAATCCAGGTGTGGAAAGCTCAGAGACTTTCCCAGAAACATTTATTGACTCAGGGGGTTGAATACTTACATATCTAATCAAGATATATTAGTGTTTTATTTTTCATAATTCTTTTTACAAATGTTAGACATATTTTCTTCCACTTTGACGTTGGAGTATTTTGTGTAGATTATTGACAAAAAATGACAATTAAATCCATTGTAATCCCACTTTATAACACAACAAAATGTGGAAAAAGTCAAAGGGTGTAAATACTTTCTGAAAGCACCGTAGATATTCCACATACCCATGGCAGAGGAGGGATAGGTCAGAACCCAGGCTATGGGCTGCTGGCTCTCTGCATCCAGCACACAGCAAGACGGGTAGTGCCGGATCATGTTCCGGATCATCTGGAAACTGTTCTCCGTGTTCCCGAACTTCCAGGTTTTGTTGACTATATCAGAGTGGGATTCGTCCAGTGAGGATATCATTGATTCAATTGCACTGTGGATTTGAGAAGGAAAGAAAGAAGAGAGGTGTGAGATAGATAGCGTATAGCGGCCGCTCGGGGTAACTCCGTCGGGGTCTCAAATTACCGTTGAGAGTTAGAAAAGTAGAATACACAAGGTTCACTTATCATTAAGGACCTAAGCCACCCGAGCCATGGTCCATTCACTCTGCTACCATCTAGCAGGTGCATCAGAGCTGGGACTGAAATACTGCTTCTATCTCAAATCAAATTTTATTTGTCACATAGACATGTTAAGCAGATGTTAATGCGAGTGTAGCGAAATGATTGTGCTTCTAGTTCTGACCGTGCAGTAATATCTAACCTAACAATTTCACAACAACTACCTTATACACACAAATGTAAATGTAACGGCAGTCTAAGTCGTCCTCCTCATCGGACGAGGAGAGGCGAGAAGGATCGGAGGACCAATGTACAGCGTGGTAAGTTTCCATGATTTAATAACACGAAAACTAGACAAAATACAAAAACAACAAACGAACCAACCGTCACAGTCCCGTATGGCACAAACACTGACACAGGAAACAACCACCCACAAAATCCCAACACAAAACAAGCCACCTATATATGATTCTCAATCAGGGACAACGATTAACAGCTGCCTCTGATTGAGAACCATATTAGGCTGAACACAGAAACAGACAAACTAGACACACAACATAAAATTCCCACGCAGCTCACGTCCTGACCAACACTAAAACAAGCAAAACACATAAGCACTATGGTCAGGACGTGACAGTAAAGGAATGAATAAGAATATGTACATAAAGAATATATGAATGAGTGATGGCCGAACGGCATAGGCAAGATGCAGTAGATGGTATAGAGTACAGTATATTATCTCCAGGCCATCAGACTGTTGAACAGTCATCACTAGTCGGATACTTGCCCGGTATTCTGCCCTGCACCTTGAGACTAATGCTCCATGTATATAGAGACATTTAACACTGGTCACTTCATTTACTTTTTAATATACTGTTGTTTACTCACTGTGTATGTATACTGTATTCTCCACATAGCTCATCCTAATATACCTACTACTGTACCTACCATTTTCTTTTCCAAATGATATACTGTCTATACACATCATGTATTTATATTCTGGATTTTTACATCGCTCACTCTAATATAGTATCTACTTTGGATTTTTAATTGTACTTGTTCTCATTTCTTGTTAAGATTGTTTTATTATTTGTGTATTGAATTTGCTAGACATTCTACTGCACTGTTGGAGCTGGTAATACAAGCATTTCACTACACCTGCTATAACAAATGCAAATCTGTGTACGCGACCAATAAAATTAGATTTTAAATTTGGTATAGTGCATCCTCAGTTTTCCTCTATGTTAGTCACTGACAGTCACTCAAGTAGCCCATGTCAGCAATGGTACCGCCCATGCATGCAGTGCACTTGCCATTGATTTTGTTTGAATGTGACACTCAGATATCATAAGAACATTGCATAAGTCATGGTAAAATGTGTAGAATTGCAGAAAATAAGCTTTAAAATTGCAAAAATGTCTCTACCCCATGGTAAAATGAATCGAGCTGAGCCCATCATACCTTTCTACAGGTGGAAGGCGGGATGGATCCTGGAGCATCATCATGTGACACACAGACACTTTATTCACTGGCACCTTTCTCTCAGAAGCCACCGCCATCACCATCTCCTCATAGCAAAGACTGGTGCCTAAAATAGCAGAGGGCTGTAATGTTGGCAAACAACTTCTACGAAATTGAACTTTGTGCTATATGGTGTGTGACTAATGAAACCACCCCAGATCCCAGCAGTCTAGAGACAACCAGAGACACCAGGGGCCGTATCTATCAAGCGTCTCAGAATAGGAGTGCTGATCTAGGAACAGTTCCTCCTTCTTCATAATTATGCAAAACTGATCCTAGATCAACACTCCTACTCTGGCAAGCTTTATACATACAGCCCAGGTCTTTCTTTACTTGTAAAAGAGGTCTTCTGACCTCAATGGGACTTCCTGGATAAAGCAATAGGTTAAATGAATAAAACACAATGGGGAGCTCACCATCCCCTGTTTTATGGCCCTGCTATTTGCTGCAGCAGGGCAAGGCTGAGTTTGTGGGTAGCTCTGGTCCATGTTGTTGGTGCACGTTCCTCCACTATGTTAGTAGAGGAAGGTGCAATAATGACCTGAACCAGAGCTCAGTTTGGGGGCGCTTGAGAGAGCTAAAGATGGCGTTACACTCCGAATGGGGAATTCTCAACATGGTAGATGCATTTTAAGGTCCATGGGTGATGGTTTTAGGAGAGAGAGAGAGAAACTTACTTTAGTTTTAGGAAAGAGAAACAAGAGACAGAGGAGGGTGGGGCAAGCAGGCAAAGTGCAAGTGGCAGGTACTGTAATTACAGTGTAATTACCTAAACATAGGAACTTTGTCCAGTCAATTATGTTGTTCTCTCCAAGGATATTCCTAAAAGAAGCTTCATCTTTAGTAAAAACACATGTGTCTTTAAAAAGGTCCCCCTCCTGCAAAATGGGCAAATGAGGAGTTGAGACAACAAAATACACATTATTTCTATTAATTAAGTTTGGGACAAGTGTATCTTTATGAATTTATCTAATGTTACCTTCTCATATGGTGGTTTGCAGAGAATGACATTGAATTCTGGCCAGTGGTCCACAAAAACCTGAATCGGGTCAGCCATAACTCTGTTCATCTGGAAAATGTAACCATAAACCTTGACAGACAAGGCAGAAATAACCATTAGACACTACAGATAAAATTGGACATGTACCTTAGCCCTTGGTTCACTCCAGACCTGTCTGCCCTTGATCAGCACAAAAACATCCTGTGGCGTTCTGCATTAGCATAAATTAGCCCCCGTGATATGCAACTTTTCAGGGAAGTTAGGAACCAATATACACAGGCAGTTAGGAAAGCTAAGGCCCATACAATCTAGCCCATACAATCTACCTCATCCCCATACTGTATTTATTTATTTATCTTGCTCCTTTGCACCCCAGTATCTCAACTTGCACATTCATCTTCTGCACACCCTACCATTTAGTGTTTAATTGCTATATTGTAATTAATTTGCCACCATAGCCTATTTATTGCCTTAACTCTCTTATCCTACCTCATTTGCACATGCTGTAAATATATTTTTCTTCTGTATTATTGATTGTATGTTTGTTTATTCCATGTGTAACTCTGTGTTGTTGTATGTGTCACACTGCTTAGATTTTTCTTGGCCAAGTCGCAGTTGCAAATGAGAACTTGTTCTCAACTAGCCTACCTAGTTAAATAAAGGTGAAATAAAATGAATAAATATATAAAAAGGATATATTAAAACATACACTGAGTGTACAAAACATCAGGAACACCTGCTCTTTCCATGACATCGACTGACGAGGTGAAAGCTATGATCCATTATTGATGTCGCTTGTTAAATCCACTTCAATCAGTGTAGATGAAGGGGAGGAGACACATTAAATAAGTATTTTTAAGCCTTGACATAATTGAGACATGGATTGTGCATGTCTGCCATTCAGAGGGTGAATGGGAAAGACAAAAGATGCCTTTGAACAGGATATGGCAGTAGGTGCCAGGCGCACCGGTTTGAGTGTGTCAAGAACTGCAACGCTGTGGACATTCAGCCAACTGTGTCAAGTTGTTTGAAGTCCTGTGTGGAGTCGACATGGGCCATCATCCCTGTGGAATGCTTTCCCTGATGAATTGAGGTTGTTCTGATGGCAGCTCAATATTAGGAAGGTGTTCCTAATGTTTTGTATACTCGGTGTATAACAGCAACATTTACAGTGGGGAGAACAAGTATTTGATACACTGCCGATTTTGCAGATTTTCCTACTTACAAAGCATGTAGAGGTCTGTCATTTTTATCATAGGTACACTTCAACTGTGAGAGACGGAATCTAAAACAAAAATCCAGAAAATCACATTGTATGATTTTTAAGTAATTCATTTGCATTTTATTATCCAAAAAAATTACAGACCTCTACATGCTTTGTAAGTAGGAAAACCTGCAAAATCATCAGTGTATCAAATACTTGTTCTCCCCACTGTACATATTTAGCTCTCATCCAGAGAAACTTGAGTGGATACATTTTTTGTATCTTTTTTACTGTATTGCACCCCCGTGGGAATTGAACCTACAACCCTGGTGTTGCAAGTGCCATGCTCTACCAACTGAGCCACACAGGACAAACATATTGACATATATATATATATACTACAGATACAAATGCTAGACAACATATATTGAGTATTTCATTTATATCAAACAGGGATAGAGTTCATACTTTGTTTTCTAAAGGAGGCATCTAGGGAACTGTCATATCTATTCCTAGTTCCAATGTTTTTAAATGGAACATGCTTATTTCAGATTGTGAGGAAGGCACTTTTAAAGAATAACCAGGCATCATCTACTGACGGGATGAGGTCAATGTCATTCCAGGATACCCCGGCCAGGTCGATTAGAAAGGCCTGTTTGCTGAAGTGTTTTAGGGAGCGTTTGACAGTGATGAGAGGTGGTCGTTCGACCGCAATGAGGCAGTGATCGCTGAGATCCTGGTTGAAAACAGCAGAGGTGTATTTGGAGGGCGAGTTCGTTAGGATGATATCTATGAGGGTGCCCGTGTTTACGGATTTGGGGTTGTACCTGGTAGGTTCGTTGATCATTTGTGTGAGATTGAGGGCATCAAGTTTAGATTGTAGAATGGCCGGGGTGTTAAGCATGTCCCAGTTTAGGTCACCTAGCAGCACGAGCTCAGAAGATACACGGGGGGCAATCAATTCACATATGGTGTCCAGGGCACAGCTGGGGGCAGAGGGTGGTCTATAGCAAGCGGCAACAATGAGACACTTGTTACTGGAAAGGTGAATTTTTAAAAGTAGAAGCTCAAATTGTTTGGACACAGACCTGGATAGTAAGACAGAAGTCTGCAGGCTATCTCTGCAGTAGATTGCAACACCGCCCTCTTTGGCAGTTCTATCTTGGCAGAACATTTTATAGTTCGTGATGGAAATTTCAGGGTTTTTGGTGGTTTTCCAAAGCCAGGATTCAGACACGGCTAAGACATCCGGGTTGGCAGAATGTGCTGAAGCAGTAGGGAGTAGGCTTCTAATGTTAACATGCATGAAACCAAGGCTCTTACGGTTACAGAAGTCAACAAATGAGAGCACCTGGGGAGTAGGAGTGGAGCTAGGCACTGCAGCTCCTGGATTAACCTCTACATCACCAGAGGAAAAGATGAGAAGTAGGATAACGGTACGGCTAAAGGCTATAAGAACTGGCCGTCTAGCACGTTCAGAACAGAGAGTAAAGGGAGCAGGTTTCTGGGCACGATAGCATAGATTAAAGGCATAATGTACAGACAAAGGTATGGTAGGAAGAGAGTACATTGGAGGTAAACCTAGGCATTGAGTAATGATGAGAAAGATATAGTCTCTAGAGATGTATAAACCAGGTGATGTCATCGCATATGTGGGAGGTGGAACAACATGGTTGGTTAAGGCATATTGAGCAGGACTATAGGCTCTACAGTAAAATAAGACAGTACTCACTAACCAGGACAGTAATGGACAAGGCATATTGATATTAGGGAGAGGCATGCGTAGCCAAGTGATCGTATGGGTCCAGTGAGTGGTTGGGCTGGCTGGGGACACGGCGATTCAGACAGTTAGTAGGCCGGGGCTAGCAAGCTAGCAGTTAGCAGGCCGGGGCTAGCGAGCTAGCATAAGGGCCTTAGAGGGACGTCGCGATGGGGGAAAGTCTGTTTTTGCCTCCTCGTGCGGTGACGTCGATAGACCAGTCGTGGAATTAGTAGCGTTCCAAGTAGCAGAGGGATCCAAGTCCAATTGGCAAAATGGGTATAGTAGTCCAAGAAACTGGCCGATGGATCAGCTAACAGTCCAATATGCTCTAGATAGCTACCAGGCCGTGGTTAGCAGAATGGGCCTTCAGGGGACGGCGCGCCTGAGGGGCCTGTTGGGATCCTCGGACAGATTATGTTGGTATTCCAGTCGTGAAGGATCGGCGGGGTTCCGTGCCCCGTATCGGCAGTAGAAGGGGTCCGGATATTGTAGCCGAGGAGTGGGCTTCAGGAGTAGCCCAGGAGCCCTAGCCGAGAGATGGGTCTAGCATGGGCTAGCTCCAGGCTAGTTGGTGCTTGCTCCGGGACGGAAGCGTTAGCCAGGAGTAGTCAACCTGGGTTGCGGTTATCTAGCTGCCATGATCCAGATGAAAGGGTTCAGAGTTTGCGGTAGGAATCCAGGGATATGGAGAGAAAAATAGATCCGTATGCTCTGGTTTGAAACGCGTTGTACGAACTGGCGAGAGCTTTCTGAGCTAAAGGTTAGCTGATGACCGCTAGCAGTGGTTAGCTGACTGATAGCTGATAGCTGGTAGCTAGTTAGCTAGCTGGGCTGCTGAATATGGCGGCGAGTGCAGACGAGATTTTAGCTTGCTCCGAGTAACCTTAACTTTTATCCCTCCTAAACTTACTTAAATGTAACAGAACTTGGCTTATAGTTAACACAATAGAGAACAACGCTTAGTTGACCGTTATTTGATCAGAAATTTTGAGAAATGGCAGAAAAGAATGTGCGAAAGAGCAAAGGGAGGAGAAGGCAGTTGCTAGCTGAGCACTCATACATTGGAGAAAAACCGCCACCTGACTCCTCAGGAGAAGAAATGGAGGAATCTGGACATTCGGTTGATTCTGAAAATCCAGTCAATAGTCCCGCACACAAAAAGACACAGAAAGAATTGTCTTTGCGCGAACTACAGGTCAACATAATCGATGCTGTCTCTGCAAAGATAAACGAAAGAGCCGATGGTCTGGAGAAAAGGATACGCGAAAACACATCAAAAATTGTTGACCTCGAGACCTCTCTGAATCATGCATACAAGAGTATCGAAGAGCTTAAACTTGCAAACACTGCTACTTCTGAGAAATGCACTGCACAGTAGAAGACCGTCATGCAAGAGCGCTTATCTGTCGGAAAGATATCAGTTTGTCTCTGTGAATGGTTTGTCCTCTGACAAATCAACTGTAAATTTAGGTGTTCCTCAAGGTTCCGTTTAAGGACCACTATTGTTTTCACTATATATTTTACCTCTTGGGGATGTCATTTGAAAACATAATGTTAACTTTCACTGCTATGTGGATGACACACAGCTGTTTATTTCAATGAAACATGGTGAAGCCCCAAAATGGCCCTCGCTAGAAGCCTGTGTTTCAGACATAAGGAAGTGGATGGCTGCAAACTTTCTACTTTTAAACTCAGACAAAACAGAGATGCTTGTTCTAGGTCCCAAGAAACAAAGAGATCTTCTGTTGAATCTGACAATTAATCTTGATGGTTGTACAGTCGTCTCAAATAAAACTGTGAAGGACCTCGGCGTTACTCTGGACCCTGATCTCTCTTTTGACGAACATATCAAGACTGTTTCAAGGACAGCTTTTTTCCATCTACGTAACATTGCAAAAATCAAAAACTTTCTGTCCAAAAATTATGCCGAAAAATTATGCCATGCTTTTGTTACTTCTAGGTTAGACTACTGCAATGCTCTACTTTCCGGGTACCCGGATAAAGCACTAAATAAACTTCAGTTAGTGCTAAATACGTCTGCTAGAATCCTGACTAAAACCAAAAAATGTGATCATATTACTCCAGTGCTAGCCTCCCTACACTGGCTTCCTGTTAAGGCAAGGACTGATTTCAAGGTTTTACTGCTAACCTACAAAGCATTACAAGAATGATGGTAAGAAATACTTGGGTGGTTATTGGAAATTAAATAACTCATTGTTATTGCATGATGATTTAAAAAATGTGATTAAGAATCTAATTTCTGTTTACTGGATTTTATCTACATCTAATGCAGAATTTGGGAAATATTGGGAACTGCTGAAATTTAAAATCCGCTCAGCCTGTATTACTTATGGAAAACGGCTTGCTTTAAGAAGGAGATGTGAGGTAGCTGAACTCTCTAAGACAATTGCGGATATTGCAGAGATTGAGCATCTTGATCTTAACGAGAAAGCTAAATTAAATGATTTACAGAATCAAGTAGATACATTGTATGAGGAAAAGGCTGGAGGAGCTTTCATAAGATCCAGAAAACAATGGCTTGAAAAAGGTTAAAAGAACATTTGATACTTTTTTAATTTGGAAAAGAGGAGAAGGGAACTCAACACACTTAAGGAATTCTAAGATTAATGGGGTTACCACTGAGGATAGAGAGTTGTTATCAGACTTTACCACTAAATTTTATGAGAATCTTTACTCCTTAGATAACAATTTGGGTGACTAAGGATCTCCTTGATTCTATAGAGAATGTTAATTCGGTTAGTGGAGAATTCAATCGGTCTTGCTGTCAAGATTTATCCATTATGGACATCCAGTACGGGATTGCTCAGTTAAAAAATAACAAATCTCCAGGTTGTGATGGATTAACATCTGAATTTTACAAAACCTTCTCTGAAGAAATAGTACTTTACTTTCGGAGTTACGAGGGAGGGGATATTGACTTCACATCGGCCACTATGCAAACATATATAAACTATGCATAAACTTAACAGAGCAGGCCGGGGTTTGAAAGTCAACGAGAGAAGTGAACGATTCTTCCTTAGTTGTTAATTTTCTCGAAAGCTAAAGGCACAACGTAGATTCGAGCCAATGACATAAGAAGTTGTACATGGTATTACTCCAACTTCGTGAAAGTGACAAACTGACACATTTTTATTTTCGTCAAAAGCAACTTTAAATCAAACGAGTGTCTGTGCATATGCGCAGTTTGGCGCAAGACGACCGTTAGACCCGATGACGTATTTGTACGCTTACATTTAGCAAGCCAACGTCGCCATGACATCTCCTACCAGCGTGATTGGGGATTTATATTGGAGAAACAGTTTTAGCCTGTCTTCATACTGTTGTAGTCCAAAAAAAACAGAAATTAGTTACCTCTGGTTCTTTCAGACATTCCTATGGGGAAAATGAGTCGGGAAAGAATTGGGTTTTGGGATAAACGCCGAAAATAAGGTCTGAGGTTAACACAGGCTTAGGATATTTTATACGTTTTGTTCTATGAGATAATATCAGTCAATTAACATGACCTTTATGTTTTCTGAAGCTTTTTATGTGCTTTTTTAAATGATTACATAAATGCTTCAAAATTCACAAAAAGTGACATACACTGATTAAGATTATCTCAGAACAAAACGTATAAGATCTGCTAAGCCTGTGTTAACCACAGACCTTATTTTCGGTGTTTATCCAAAAGCCCTACAAAAACTCCATTCATATTCCCATAGGCTTTGTCCAATGAACCATGGCAGAGTTAGTGCCTACAAAAAGACAGCATTACTTTCTCTCTATAAGAGTCCTGTCATGTATATTTTGTAAAGTAACAATTATTAGGAAAATGTTTCTTACACAAATCAAAATTTATGAAGAAAAAGCCACTTTTCTAAAAAAAAAAGTATCTCATGTGGAATGCTATTTAGAGTCATTAAAATGTATACAAAACAAAATGTCAAAAAAATTTATTCACTACATGTCTGTATTTGAATTGATATACTGTGGAATAGTTTATTTTTATTTTTAATTTTTCTAATTTCTTTGTGGAATCCCTCTGGCTGTTATGTTTATGTTTTGCATGTTACTGTTAATAAAAATAAAATAAAAAAGTTAGCTAGCTAGCTTCAGTTGAGGTATTCCAGTTCGAAGGAAAATATAAATACTTTAGGGAAAAAAACAGATCCACGCCACATTGGGTGAGGCGGGTTGCAGGAGAGTATTTTGAAGTTGAGGTTTAGGAAAAATATTAAAAAGAATGCGAAGTGTAATAAATACCATTCCAAATAACACAAGCATATTGCTATTACATTGTTATAACTAACTTCTTTCTTAAACAGGATTTCTCACATACTCATAAGCAGAAACTGAGACCCACACACACCCAGAGACAGATGGCTGACACAGACCTTTCATAAACACTGATAAGGCAGGAAAGGCCTTGATCAAGAGTGCTTGGGTCTGCATTTCACGAGATAATGAGACACACACATAACCAAGGACAGAGGGCTGACATAAACCTTTCATAAACACTGATTAAATAGGAACATCTGCGCACACACCTAATCTCCTGTTTTAGCTGAACATTTGGTAACAAAGAACTTTTGCTGTAAGACTCAGAAGGATGACGCCCAGCTCATCAGGACCAATCTGAGAAGACAACAACCTGATCAGGACCAACCAGAAAAACCAGATCTACCAGACTCAACCTACTTTCTGTCCTGTATAAAATGTCTATGTATTTCTGTTATCTGGGCTCTGTCTGCAGGTTCCTTACGAGCTGAATGAACGAGTCCATGCATGCTTGTATCAGATATCTTTACCTCTGAATAAAACTGCTTTTTATTATACGAATATCCACCCTGTCCAGAGTCTCTACTTCGTCTCAGTTCTCCAGTAAACTTGTGATATCAACAGAAGAAAAAGTTATAAAAATATATATACATGGGACGAGACAAAACAAAGACAAAGACGTCTGACTGCTACTCCATCTTTGAAATCTTTAGGCTACATCTTATCCGACTTGCCACAACTAAAGTAGTTTCCTCTAGGAAAAATAGTTATTCTGTTATAATATATAATAATGTAATCTATTCCAAAAAGCATAATCTTTGCATTATCAAATCACAATTTTTTTTTAAGTGCATTTAAGCCTTAATAAACTTCACACAAAAAGTATAATTTAATAATAAAAATGAATATAATGCACACTATACTACCTTAATACCCACCTGCTGCGACTGAGGAAATAGCTCTTTCAGTTGGGTCTCAACAGTCTTCAGCTGCATTTCATTCAGTTGCTCCATGGTTGTTCCTCGTTCTGACACTTGCATGACTTGACACTAAACAAACGAACGACTGTACAATAGGCTAAATAGACTAAGGCGGGTAAATCATTACGTTTCTTCCTGAATTTATTACGCAATAGTGAACACTTCACTTTTACTTCAACAAGTTTTACAACCTTCAGTACTTTACTTTCGGAGTTACGAGGGAGGGGATATTGACTTCACATCGGCCACTATGCAAACATATATAAACTATGCATAAACTTAACAGAGCAGGCCGGGGTTTGAAAGTCAACGAGAGAAGTGAACGATTCTTCCTTAGTTGTTAATTTTCTCGAAAGCTAAAGGCACAATGTAGATTCGAGCCAATGACATAAGAAGTTGTACATGGTATTACTCCAACTTCGTGAAAGTGACAAACTGACACATTTTTATTTTCGTCAAAAGCAACTTTAAATCAAACGAGTGTCTGTGCATATGCGCAGTTTGGCACAAGACGACCGTTAGACCCGATGACGTATTTGTACGCTTACATTTAGCAAGCCAACGTCGCCATGACATCTCCTACCAGCGTGATTGGGGATTTATATTGGAGAAACAGTTTTAGCCTGTCTTCATACTGTTGTAGTCCAAAAAAACAGAAATTAGTTACCTCTGGTTCTTTCAGACATTCCTATGGGGAAAATGAGTCGGGAAAGAATTGGGTTTTGGGATAAACGCCGAAAATAAGGTCTGGCTTAGGCTTAGGATATTTTATACGTTTTGTTCTATGAGATAATATCAGTCAGTTAACATGACCTTTATGTTTTCTGAAGCTTTTTATGCGCTTTTTTAAATGATTACATAAATGCTTGAGAGTCCTGTCATGTATATTTTGTAAATTAACAATTAGGGTGAAAATGTGCACAATTATCGATATATGTATACTAGTTATCCTACAAAGAATAATCAAAAATTTCTATAAGTTATTTTGTTCTTTAAAAAAAAAAAATTTTTTTTAAGCCTAAATGGACAACATGTTTTTTGTGTGTGTACTCCTATCATTAATTGGACTGTATATACAGTGAGCTCCAAAACTATTGGAACAGTGACAAATGTTTTGTTGTTTTGGCTCTGTACGTCAGCACTTTAGTTTTGCAATTGCCCAATATCATTAAATAGTACCTGCAAAACACCAGTCTCAACGTCAACAGTGAAGTCCGGGATGCTGGCCTTCTAGGCGAGAAAGAAAAAGCCATATCAGACTGGCCAAGAAAAAGACAAGATTAAGATGGGCAAAAGAACACAGACAATGGACAGAGGAACTCTGCCAAGAAGGCCAGCATCCCGGTGTCGCCTCTTCACTGTTGACGTTGAGACTGGTGTTTTGCAGGTACTATTTAATGAAGCTGCCAGTTGATGACTTGTGAGGCGTCTGTTTCTCAAACTAGACACTCTAATGTACTTGTCCTCTTGCTTAGTTGTGCACCGGGGCCTCCCACTCCTCTTTCTATTCTGGTTAGAGACAGTTTGCGCTGTTCTGTGAAGGGAGTAGTACACAGCATTGTACGAGATCTTCAGTTTCTTGGCAATGTCTCACATGGAATAGCCTTCACTTCTCAGAACAAGAATAGACTGACGAGTTTCAGAAGAAAGTACTTTGTTTCTGTCCATTTTGAGCCTGTAGTCGAACCCACAAATGCTGATGCTCCAGATACTCAACTAGTCTAAAGAAGGCCAGGTTTATTGCTTCTTTAATCAGAACAACAGTTTTCAGCTGTGCTAACATAATTGCAAAAGGGGATCATTAGCCTTTTAAAATGATAAACTTGGATTAGCTAACACAATGTGGCATTGGAACACAGGAGTGATGGTTGCTGATAATGGATCTCTGTACGCCTATGTAGATATTCCATAAAAAAATCTGCTATTTCCAGCTACAATAGTAATTTACAACATTAACAATGTCTTCACTGTATTTCTGATCAATTTGATGTTATTTTAGTTGACCAAAAATGTGTTTTTCTTTCAATAACAAGGACATTTCTAAGTTACCCCAAACTTTTGAACGGTAGTTAATATATATATATATACATACATATAGTATCTATATCTTTTTTTATAGGACAAATCTGAGGGTGCACGTGCCCCTGTGCCCCCTGCATGATGCCATAATAACTATCTATTGTATAGGAGAAACGACAGGGATTATCCAGTCGCTGTACATTTCAATGACCTGAAGCATGACATTTCCACCTTTAGATTTTGTGGTTTAGAGAAAGTTAAGATATCAGACAGGGGAGGGGATATTAATAATAGTAAAAGAGAATGTTTTTGGATTTTCACTCTCCAGACATTATTTCCTAAAGGACATAATGATGAAATGCCTATGTATGTTATGTTGTGAATTTGAACATGAAATATGTGCCTATTGTAGATTATTCTGACGTTTTTCGTACGATGTACCCAATGACTAATGAAAACTTGCTATGTCCTCATTGAGGTTTTACAGACGTGTTCAATACGCCTTATTTATACACTTTTGTAATATTTATGAAATGCATATTGTTATATTTGGTAGCACTTATTTGTTTTTCCTTTGCCTCCAACCCCCTTCGATGTGTAGAACGGATGTGGGTGGGGTCAGGTCTACATAAGGGTGCAAATTTCAAAAAATCACAAAAGCTCTGACGAAGGCCGTGAGGCCGATACGTAAGCTTATTAAATATCGGT
Organism: Salvelinus fontinalis; assembly: GCF_029448725.1. Classification (NCBI taxonomy): domain Eukaryota; kingdom Metazoa; phylum Chordata; class Actinopteri; order Salmoniformes; family Salmonidae; genus Salvelinus; species Salvelinus fontinalis. The sequence continues at coordinate 73,475,390 of NC_074665.1, forward strand.
GATACTATCAAGAGCAGTGTGCGGTTTCCTTTTTCCTTCATATTGAATCTAAATACAATAGCCAGTTTCCCACTTCTTTCTGTGTAGACGACCACAGATAGCACTCAGTCAGTCCATCATGCAGCAAACCGCATACCTTTGACATATAGCCTGTTGTAGTCATTTGTCTGACTTTTTATCAATTTATAAATGAGGTATACAATAGGTATAATGCCTTATAACGTCTTTATAATGTGTTGATGGACTGACTGAGTGCTATCTGTGGTCGTCTCCACAGAAAGAAGTGGGAAACTGGCTATTGTATTTAGATTCAATGGAATGTTCTCGAAATACCTATTATATGTTAGCCTACTTGTGCTATAATTTTTCAACACTGACAATAAGCCTGTCTGTTATTTTGTCATTATGTGATGGGAGTCGAATGTTTATGAAAACTTGTACAATGGAATATTCCCAAAAGTGCAGACTCTAAAACAAACACACTTATTTAGATTCATGCTGCGAACTGCATACCTTTGACATATAGCCTATTGTAGCCCACCGGTGCTGCGGGCGAGCTAAAACAAACACACTTATTTAGATTCATGCTGCGAACTGCATACCTTTGACATATAGCCTATTGTAGCCCACCGGTGCTGCGGGCGAGCTAAAACAAACACACCTACAGTATATACTTACTTGTAACACATCCAATCATAGCTCCGAAGTTGACTCAAAATTAAACATTAACGAAGTTTATACCATTTGGGGACAGTCGAAAGCATAAGTAATCAAGTGATTTGGTTACTTTGTAGGCCTATTACTCCATTGTGCAAGGGTATAGGGTATAATTAGGGTATAATTTCAGCCTGTTTGTGGGTTCCTGTTGTGTGGGTAGTTGGTTTTAGTTCTGCTGACCGTTGTTTTGCTCAAGAATAAAGATTCTGAACTCGAATGAACTGCTGGTTGCTGAAATAATTATTCGATCACATTTATTTAAAATAAAATAAAATGTAATTAAATTTGTCACTGTAACGTTCATCTGGTGGTGTATGAATAGACCAAGGCGCAGCGGGTGATGAATACATAACTATTTATTACAAACAGACGAAACACTGACAAAACACTAGAACAAACTACAAAACAATAAACGAAGGCAACAGACCTGGACTACGAACTTACACGTAACAAAAGAACGAACGAACAAGTACTGACTACAAACAAAACGAACTCACGATACAGTCCCGTATGGTGCAACAAACACTGACACAGGAAACAACCACCCACAAACAAACAGTGTGAAAACACCTACCTTAATATGACTCTCAATCAGAGGAAACGCCAAACACCTGCCTCTAATTGAGAGCCATACCAGGCAACCCATTAACCCAACATAGAAAACACATAACATAGACTACCCACCCAAACTCACGCCCTGCCCAATTAAACACATACCAAAACAACAGAAAACAGGTCAGGAACGTGACAGAACCCCCCCCCCTCATGGTGCGAACTCCGGGCGCACCCCTAAAACTCAAGGGGAGGGTCTGGGTGGGCATCTGTCCGCGGTGGCGGCTCCGGCGGTGGACGAGGACACCACTCCACCACTGTCTTTGTCCCCCTCCTTAGCGTCCTTTGAGTGACGACCCTCGCCCCCGACCATGGTCCAGGAACCCTCACTAAGGCCCCTCCACAATAGAGGAGACAACTCAGGACACAGAGGTAGCTCAGGACAAAGAGGTAGCTCAGGACAAAGAGGTAGCTAAGGACAAAGAGGTAGCTAAGGACAGAGAGGTAGCTCAGGACAGAGGGACAACTCCGGACTGAGTGGCAGCTCCGGACTGAGTGGCAGCTCCGGACTGTGGGGCAGCTCCGGACTGTGGGGCAGCTCCGGACTGTGGGGCAGCTCCGGACTGTGGGGCAGCTCCGGACTGTGGGGCAGCTCATGACTGTGGGGCAGCTCATGACTGTGGGGCAGCTCATGACTGTAGGGCAGCTCATGACTGGAGGGCAGCTCATGACTGGAGGGCAGCTCATGACTGGAAGGCAGCTCATGACTGGAGGGCAGCTCATGACTGGAGGGCAGCTCATGACTGGAGGGCAGCTCATGACTGGAGGGCAGCTCATGCTTGGAGGGCAGCTCATGACTGGAGGGCAGCTCATGACTGGAGGGCAGCTCATGACTGTAGGGCAGCTCTGGCAGCTCCTGACTGGCTGGCGGCTCTGGCGGCTCCTGACTGGCTGGCGGCTCTGGCGGCTCCTGACTGGCTGGCGGCTCTGGCGGCTCCTGACTGGATGGCGGCTCTGGCGGCTCCTGACTGGATGGCGGCTCTGGCGGCTCCTGACTGGCTGGCGGCTCTGGCGGCTCCTGACTGGCTGGCGGCTCTGGCGGCTCCTGACTGGCTGGCGGCTCTGGCGGCTCCTGACTGGCTGGCGGCTCTGGCGGCTCCTGACTGGCTGGCGGCTCTGGCGGCTCCTGACTGACGGACGGCTCTAGCGGCTCCTGACTGACGGACGGCTCTAATGGCTCGGGACAGACGGGCGGCTCTAATGGCTCGTGGCAGACGGATGGCTCAGAAGGCGCTGGGCAGACGGATGGCTCAAAGGCGCTGGGCAGACGGATGGCTCAGAAGGCGCTGGGCAGACGGATGGCTCAGAAGGCGCTGGGCAGACGGATGGCTCAGAAGGCGCTGGGCAGACGGATGGCTCAGAAGGCGCTGGGCAGACAGATGGCTCAGACGGCGCTGGGCAGACAGATGGCTCAGACAGCGCTGGGCAGACAGATGGCTCAGACGGCGCTGGGCAGACAGATGGCTCAGACGGCGCTGGGCAGACAGATGGCTCAGACGGCGCTGGGCAGACAGATGGCTCAGACGGTGCTGGGCAGACAGATGGCTCAGACGGTGCTGGGCAGACAGATGGCTCAGACGGTGCTGGGCAGACGAGCAGTGCAGGCGGCGTTGGGCAGACGAGCAGTGCAGGCGGCGTTGGGCAGACAGCCGACTCTGACCTGCTGAGGCGCACAGTAGGCCTGGTGCGTGGTGCCGGAACTGGTGGTACCGGACTGGAGACACGCACCTCAAGGCTAGTGCGGGGAGCAGGAACAGGGCACACTGGACTCTCGAGACGCACAGGAGGCTTGATGCGTGGTGCCGAAACTGGAGGCACTGAGCTTGAGACACGCACCACAGGGAGAGTGCGTGGAGGAGGAACAGGGCTCTGGAGACGCACTGGAAGCCTGGTGCGTGGTGTAGGCACTGGTGGTACTGAGCTGGGGCGGGAAGGTGGCACCGGATATACCGGACCGTGTAGGCGTACTGGCTCCCTTGAGCACTGAACCTGCCCAACCTTACCTGGTTGTATGCTCCCCGTCGCCTGACCAGTGCGGGGAGGTGGAATAACCCGCACCGGGCTATGCACACGTACAGGAGACACCGTGCGCTCTACTGCGTAACACGGTGTCTGCCCGTACTCTCGCTCTCCACGGTAAGCCCGGGAAGTTGGCGCAGGTCTGCTACCTGACTTCGCCACACTACCCTTTAGCCCCCCCCCCCCCCCCATTTTTGGGTTGTACTTGCGGGCTTCCAGCCTTGCTTCCGTGCTGCCTCCTCATATCGTCGCCTCTCCGCTTTAGATGCCTCCAGCTCCGCCTTGGGACGACGACACTCCTCTGGCTCTGCCCAGGGTCCTTCTCGGTCCAAAATCTCTTCCCATGTCCAATCCTCCTTGACCCACTGCTGCTGTCGTTGCTGTCCGTTAACCCGCTGCTTGATCTGGGTTTGGTAGGTGGTTCTGTAACGTTCATCTGGTGGTGTATGAATAGACCAAGGCGCAGCGGGTGATGAATACATAACTATTTATTACAAACAGACGAAACACTGACAAAACACTAGAACAAACTACAAAACAATAAACGAAGGCAACAGACCTGGACTACGAACTTACACGTAACAAAAGAACGAACGAACAAGTACTGACTACAAACAAAACGAACTCACGATACAGTCCCGTATGGTGCAACAAACACTGACACAGGAAACAACCACCCACAAACAAACAGTGTGAAAACACCTACCTTAATATGACTCTCAATCAGAGGAAACACCAAACACCTGCCTCTAATTGAGAGCCATACCAGGCAACCCATTAACCCAACATAGAAAACACATAACATAGACTACCCACCCAAACTCACGCCCTGACCAATTAAACACATACCAAAACAACAGAAAACAGGTCAGGAACGTGACAGTCACGTGCCGAATACAACAGGTGTAGCCCTTACAGTGGAATGCTTACTTACAAGACCTTAACCAACAATGCAGTTTTAAGAAAAATAAATGTTAAGTAAAAAATAGATAAGTAAAAAATAAAATAAATAAAATTAACAAATAATTAAAGAGTAGCAGTAAAATAACTGTTGCGAGGCTATATACAGGGGGTACCGGTACAGAGTAAATGTTCGGGGGCACTGGTTAGTTGAGGTAATATGTACATGTAGGTAGAGTTAAAGTGACTACGGCTGGAGTCATTGACAATTTTTAGGGCCTTCCTCTGACACTGCCTGGTAAAGAGGTTCTGGGTGGCAGGAAGCTTGGCGCCAGTAATGTACTGGGCCGTAAGCACTACCCTCTGTAGTGCCATGCATTCGGAGGTCAAGCAGTTGCCATACCAGGCAGTGATGCAACCAGTCAGGATGCTCTCGATGGTGCAGCTGTAGAACTTTTTGAGGATCTGAGGACCCATACCAAATCCTTTCAGTTTCCTGAGGAGGAATAAGTTTTGTCGTGCCCTCTTCACGACTGTCTTGGACCATGATAGTTTGTTGATGATTTGGACCCAAAAGGAAGCTCTCAACCTGCTCCACTACAGCCCTGTCGATGAGAATGTATACCTTTGACATATAGCCTATTGTAGCCAACCGCTGTGCTCGGTCCTCCTTTTCCTGTAGTCCACAATCAAATCCTTTTTCTTGGTCATGCTGAGGGAGAGGTTGTTATCCTGGCACCATACGGCTAGGTATCTGACCTCCTCCTTGTAGGCTGTTTCATCGTTGTCGGTGATCAGGCCTACCACTGTTATGTCATCGGCAAATTTGATAATGGTGTTGGAGTTGTGCCTGGCCATGCGATCATGAGTGAACAGGGAGTACTGGAGGGGACTGAGCACGCACCCCTGAGGGGCCCCGTATTAAGGATCAGCATGGTGGATATGTTGTTACCTACCCTTACCACCTGGGGGCGGCCCGTCAGGAAGTCCAGGATCCAGTTCCAGGTGTTTAGTCCCAGAGTCCTTAGATTAGTGATGAGCGTTAAGGGCACTATAGTGATGAACGCTGAGCTGTAGTCAATGAATAGCATTCTCACATAGGTGTTCCTTTTGTCCAGGTGGGAAAGGGCAGTGTGGAGTGTAATAGAGATTGCATCATCTGTGGATCTGTTGGGGCGGTATGCAAATTGTAGTAGGTCTAGGGTTTCTGGGATAATGGTGTTGGTGTGAGCCATGACCAGCCTTTCAAAGCACTTCATGGCAACAGATGTGAGTGCTACGGGTCTGGAGCCATTTAGGCAGTTTACCTTAGTGTTCCAGGGCACAGGGACTATGGTGGTCTGCTTGAAACATGTTGGTATTATAGACTTAGTCAGGGACAGGTTGACAGTGTCAGTGAAGGCACTTGCCAGTAGGTCAGCGCATGCTCGGAGTACATGTCCTGTTACTCCATCTGGCCTTGCGGCCTTGTGAATGTTGGCCTGTTTAAAGGTCTTACTCACATCGGCTACGGAGAGTGTGATCACACAGTCGTCCGGAACAGCTGATGCTCTCATGCATATTTCAGTGTTACTTGCCTTGAAGCTAGTATAGAAGTAATTTAGCTCGTCTGGTAGGCTCGTGTCACTTGGCAGCTCACAGCTGTGCTTCCCTTTGTAGTCTGTAATAGCTTGCAAGCCCTGCCACATCCGACGAGCATCGGAGCCGGTGTAGTATTTGGCTGTCCCCATTGGAGAACCCTTTTTGGTTCAGTAGAACCCTTCTTGGTTTTTAGGTGGAACCTAAACTCAGCAAAAACAGAAACGTCCTCTCACTGTCAACTGTGTTTATTTTCAGCAAACTTAACATGTGTAAATATTTGTATGAACATAACAAGATTCAACAACTGCCCCAGACCATGACGGACCCTCCACCTCCAAATCGATCCCGCTCCAGAGTACAGGCCTCGGTGTAACGCTCATTCCTTCGACAATAAACTTGATTCCGACCATCACCCCTGGTGAGACAAAACCGCGACTCGTCAGTGAAGAGCACTTTTTGCCAGTCCTGTCTGGTCCAGCGATGGTGGGTTTGTGCCCATAGGCAACGTTGTAGTCGGTGATGTCTGGTTAGGACCTGCCTTACAACAGGCCTACAAATCCTCAGTCCAGCCTCTCTCACCCTATTGCGGACAATCTGAGCACTGATGGAGGGATTGTGCGTTCCTGATGTAACTCGGGCAGTTGTTGTTGCCATCCTGTTCCTGTCCCGCAGGTGTGATGTTCGGATGTACCGATCCTGTGCAGGTGTTGTTACACATGGTCTGCCACTGCGAGGACAATCAGCTGTCCGTCCTGTCTACCTGTAGTGCTGTCTTAGGCGTCTCGCGGTACGGATGTTGCAATTTATTGCCCTGGCCACATCTGCAGTCCTCATGCCTCCTTGCAGCATGCCTAAGGCAAATTCACACAGATGAGCAGGGACCCTGGGCATCTTTCTTTTGGTGTTTTTCAGAGTCAGTAGAAAGGCCTCTTTAGTGTCCTAAGGTTTCATAACTGTGACCTAATTTCATACCATCTGTAAGCTGTTAGTGTCTTAACGACCGTTCCACAGGTGCATGTTCATTTCTTGTTTATTGTTCATTGAACAAGCATGGGAAACAGTGTTTAAACCCTTTACAATGAAGAGCTGTGAAATTATTTGGATTTTTACAAATGATCTTTGAAAGACAGGGTTCTGAAAAAGGTTTCTTTTTTTGCTGAGTTTATTTGGGTTCCGTCTTACGAAGCCACTCCTTCGTTGCCCGGGCGGTGTGTTTGGGATCATTGTCATGCTGAAAGACCCAGCCACGTTTCATCTTCAATGCCCTTGCTGATGGAAGGAGGTTTTCACTCAAAATCTCACGATACATGGCCCCATTCATTCTGTTCTTTACACGGATCAGTCGTCCTGGTCCCTTTGCAGAAAAACAGCCCCAAAGCATGATGTTTCCACCCCCATGCTTCACAGTAGGTATGGTGTTCTTTGGATGCAACTCAGCATTCTTTGTCCTCCAAACACGACGAGTTGAGTTTTTACCAAAAAGTTCTGTTTTGGTTTCATCTGACCATATGACATTCTCCCAATCTTCTTCTGGATCATCCAAATGCTCTCTAGCAAACTTCAGACGGGCCTGGACATGTACTGGCTTAAGCAGGGGGACACGTCTGGCACTGCAGGATTTGAGTCCCTGGCGGCGTAGTGTGTTACTGATGGTAGGCTTTGTTACTTTGGTCCCAGCTCTCTGCAGGTCATTCACTAGGTCCCCCCGTGTGGTTCTGGGATTTTTGCTCACCGTTCTTGTGATCATTTTGACCCCATGGGGTGAGATCTTGCGTGGAGCCCCAGATCGAAGGAGATTATCAGTGGTCTTGTATGTCTTCCATTTCCTAATAATTGCTCCCACAGTTGATTTCATCAAACCAAGATGCTTACCTATTGCAGATTCAGTCTTCCTCGCCTGGTGCAGGTCTACAATTTTGTTTCTGGTGTCCTTTGACAGCTCTTTGGTTTTGGCCATAGTGGAGTTTGGAGTGTGACTGTTTGAGGTTGTGGACAGGTGTCTTTTATACTGATAACAAGTTCAAACAGGTGCCATTAATACAGGTAAGGAGTGGAGGACAAAGGAGCCTTTTAAAGAAGAAGTTACAGGTCTGTGAGAGCCAGAAATCTTGCTTGTTTGTAGGTGATCAAATACTTATTTTCCACCATAATTTGCAAATATATTCATTAAAAATCCTACAATGTGATTTTCTGGATTTTTTTTCTCATTTTGTCTGTCATAGTTGAAGTGTACCTATGATGAAAATTACAGGCCTCTCTCATCTTTTTAAGTGGGAGAACTTGCACAATTGGTGGCTGACTAAATACTTTTTTTGCCCCACTGTACATGCTTGGCTACCACCTTTAAACATTGGCCACCAGGATTAGCTATTTGTAACTATTCTCTTAATAATTGCAGAACGGTGCAAGATAGAAACATGTTCAATATAGTTATATTGAGAGGTGATGTAACTAGATTCCTCCAAAAACATACAGGGCCTGTTTTTATTCACATTATATTGGAGTCAGATTGATGAATGTAGTTTATTATATTCAACATCATTTTCTTTTAACCATGTGTCTGTATCATCATATCCATTCTCTTTCCTCTACAGTGGCATTGAATTGAGGGTCTCCTCCCTGAACGAATCACACATTGACTTAGTTCGATGGGGACGAGCAGGGCTACAGGAACATTAAACCCATCAGTCACTTACTTGCATTTCCCCAAATAATGGTTAAGGTTAGTACACCCCGGAGCATGTAACATCTACACAGGTCTCACCTGAACCGTACCAAGGGGTGCTTTATATGTTCCCCCTGGGAAACAATTACCAAAGCTGTGGTTCCTATCCTGCTCAAGGTATGTTGTCAATAGGAACAGAGGAAAGGGCCTGGCCAAAGCCCTGGTCAGCAGCATGTCCAGGAGACTCTATTCTCAGGGCTTCCCAGTGTACTGCTTCGTTGAAGAGGAGAATACACTGTCCTACACTTCACCAACCTGGGCTTTACTGAGGACCCTCAATACAGGGCTGCAGGGTACCAGTTCAATTATTAGTGTTAGCCAGGGGCTGTTCGGTCATTGGGCTTCTCGATTATAAATGTGAATTGTGAAATCTAATCTACGCAGAATCACCATATTTGTTACGCTATCCATGTCTATTCATGTTGGGACCAAATAAAACATGTTTATATTTGTTTTAATCAGAAGCCTATTCATTTCATAAAACGTGCTTTTTTTGTTGTCCTGTCCTACTTTTCTTGAATGGCAGGTTATGCAACCATGATTTAACCAACAAAAATAACAATTTTAATTGTATTGAGTCATGGACATGTCTGTAGTCTTGTATTAAGAAGCCAAGACAAGATCTATCTTAGTGACTTGCCAAGCAGAAGTCATCACTGACAGTTAACCAGTGGTGTAAAGTGCTTAAGTAAAAATACTTTTAAGTTCTGCTTAAGTAGTTTTTTTGGGTATCAATACTTTACTATTTATATTTTTGACAACTTTACTTCACTACATTCCTAAACAAAATGATGTCGTTTTTACTCTATACATTTTCCCTGACACCCAGAAGTACTCATTACATTTTGAATGCTTAGCAGGACAGGAAAATGGTCTAATTCACACACTTATCAAGAGAACATCCCTGGTCTTCCCTTCTGCCTCTGATCTGGCGGCCTCACTAAACACATGCATTGTTTGTAAATGTGTTGGATTGTGCCCCTGGCTATCTGTAATTAACACAAAACTAGAAATGTGGACTGCTTTGCTTAATATAAGGAATTTGAAATGATTTACACTTTTGATACTTCAAATATATTTGATCAATTACATTTACTTTTGATAGGTATATTAGGTATATTTAAAACCAAATACTTTCACTGATGTGGTGTTTTATTGGAGTCATTTTCTATTAAGGTATCTTTACTCTTACTCAAGTATGACAAATGGGTACTTTTCCCACCAGTTAACACATCAGTAACGCCGCAGTTATTCAACACTGCTGTAGAGACTGGAATGAGAAAACGTTTCTCAAATGCTTCAACATTTTCCTGCAAATGTCAATTCACGAATATAACCTAGCCTGTACACAACCACTTGCTTAAACTAATTCTATAATATATTTAGCAATAAGGCCCCAGTGGGTGTATACCACAGCTAAGAGCTGTTCTTACGCGCGACGCAATGAGGATTGCCTGGGTTCAGCCCTTAGCTGTGCTTTAGTGCATTTGGAATGTATTCAGACCCAGACCTTTTCCACATTTTGTTACGTTACAGCCTTATTCTAAAATTGATTAAATCCCCCCCCCTCTCAATCATTACACAATACCCCATATTGGACAAAGCAAAAACAGGTTTAGACATTTTTGCAAATTAATCAAAATAAAAACTGAAATATCATATTTACATAAGTATTCAGACTCTTTACTCAGTACTTTGTTGAAGCACCCTTGGCAGCGATTACTGCCTCGAGTCTTCTTGGGTATGATGATACAAGCTTGGCACACTTGTATTTAGGGAGCTTCTACCATTTTCTATGCAGATACACACAAGCTCTGCCAGGTTGGATGGTGATCGTTGCTGCACAGCTATTTCCAGGTCTCTCCAGAGATGTTTGATCTGGTTCAGATACTGTGTTGACCTGTTGGAAGGTGAACCTTTCCCCCCCCCCCCCTCCCCGAGGCCCCCCATACTGGCCCATTTTTCACAACATAAAAAACGTTTGACAGGCCCACTGGGCTAAAAAAAGACGAGCCCATCTGTCTTATTACATTTATCTGTCACGTTCTGTTTTCTGTGGGTTCTGTGACTCATTGGGCGTGTGACTGGCAGTTGTATTGCTCAACTTTGGACACAGTCATGTGAAAAGAAGACATCTAGAACTTACTTTGTAAAGGAGAGGTTTGGGCATATGGCAACAAAATAAAGCAAATAACCACATGTAAATGTTCCAAAACATTTCTTTATTTAGTTAACTGTTGCATCATTTTCATTGTAATACTACATTCTCAAGACAGCAATGTGTGCATTAAGTGCTTATATTAGTGTGGGGATACAATACGTTTGAAAATCTTTTATTAGTGGGATTCTAAGAATACATCCTAGACAAGGAGGTTGAACTGCATTGGTAAGACTAACAAATAACACTAGTACTAGATAATACTAGTTATTGGGTAGACTAGACATTGATTGAAGTTCTCTTCATTGGGTCTTAACTATTGCACTGGTTCTTGACCATCTGGATATCGCTCAGCCAGGGGCGGCTCCACACCTCGAAGGTGCACTTGTAGGGCTGAGGAGACAGAAAGCAACATGAGTTGGCATAGTAACACAACCTTTCAGCAAGCAGAACACTTGACAATGGACTTGTTCGACATTGCAGCCGACTGCCTGATCTACAAATCAACTTGCGTCATAAATAACTACTCATTATTTGTAGATCAGTCACAATTTACACACAATATATCCGTTTTTATGGTCTTGAACATGGCCAAAGGCTGCACACACAGCCTCAATTCGTTAGGGCATGGACTGAATGAAGTGGATTTAACAAGTGACATCAGTTAGGGAACATAGCTTTCACCTGGTCAGTCTGTCATGGAAAGAGCAGGTGTTCTTAATGTTTTGTATACTCAGTGTATAGCAATAACAACTGAACTGAGCAATTTTAAGTAGTTTATCAACGGTTGTCTAAATTCTTAGTTACCAATGTGCTATGACTGTTTTCAACATGTTATAAACAATCTATGGACCAGTCATAAGCCGGACATATAGGAAGCTCTGATAACCGACTAGCACTTAGGCTGAGGACAAACCGATCTGGGAACAGGCTAGTCTAGGCCCTAGTGGTCCTTACCGCAGCCATCTGTGTGTCCTTGTGCACGGGGCAGACCTTCTCAACACCTCCCTTCCTGCATGGGGTCCTGGCCATCTGCACTGTGAAGATGTACTTCATCCCAGATACCAACTGTAGGCAAGAGGGTGGGTTACACAAACAATCTTTATAATCATGGCCATCATTTTATGGGATCATATCATTCACATATACAGAAATCGCATCTGCTTTCAAAGTAATTTTGAAAGTTTTATTGATTGTCCACGTCATGTTAGATTAGGCCAGGGTGGCATTCTGTTTCTGCTCTTTTGCCAAATCCTGGCAGAACTGTAATGCAAAACACAGTACAGTAAAGCAAAAACAGATTGGCACTCTGACTATCTTAGGCTATGAGGTTAACTAACAGAGGTGATAAACAGCATTTTGGCCTAATCCTAGATTGGTTCTTCTCCCTATCATGCACGGATGATAAATAATTGAACAGGATAAAACAGAATCCAATCCATGATCCACCCCTTCCGCATTCTATGCTGTGTTCTCAAATCAGCGCCTGTTTAGAAATGAATAGTCCTCTGCATAATGGCAAATGTGCACTGATCCAGAGGGGTTGGGAAATTGCCATATAAACACAGACAATCATTGAGCTTTCAATGTGGTGGTACTCTTGTGTTAATCTGATGAACTTCCGGACAATAAGACCCATTCCCATTTTCAGTCATATAGCAGATGCTCTTATCCTTAGCGACTTAGTTCTATTACTAGGCTCATTTCACCTGAGGAATGAAACATGAGCAAACACAATAAGCATGGACAGGCCCCGAGGTCTTTTGGGCGTCTATGTTTGGTTAAGATTTGGTCCTGCCTAGACTGGCCTTGTTTGTCCCAATCATAGACATCTATGTTTCACAGCACAGTACAGTACAGAAGAGCGCAGCACAGCACAGGAGAGAAAATGAGGTACAGTAGAATGTACCATATTGTACTCTACTGAATTAAACTATATTGTACTGTACTCTGAATAGTACTGTTCAAACTTGTGAAACAGCCTTGACGTCTATGATTCTTTCAGATTTGGTCTGGGCCGGACTGACCAAATTGGTACTTGTTTGTTGGCGACTTGTATTAGAATAATACGCAGCATGCCTTGTTCGTTTAAAAAAAAACATTTAGGTCGTTCAGCTTATCCAGAACGACTTACAGTCAGTGCATTCAACTAAGGTAGATATACAAAAATATATCAGTCATAACAATAAACAGTTATTTATATAACCGTTACTATGAATGTTATTGTAGTTGGTTTATTCTTTTTAACATCGCTAACATCTTTAAAGTTATTTTAAAAAGTTAACATAAGTCCATGTGACATATTGGGTGGAATTTATTATTATAATAAATATGCCATACATCCATAAAATGTTAAATGACGAGACAGAGACATTCATGCGAGTAACCAGCTTTGTTCTGTACATCACAACACACCCGGGTATCTCAAGCACCCCGGTATAAATACTTGAGTTGCAGTAATGAACATTTACCAACAGATGGCATCACTGTGCCATCTTACACCCATAACACAAGACATCCATAAAAGACCCATTTTGAACATACCAAAATGAGAAAATACGTATTTTCTACGTCATTTTGCTCACTGGGTAGACTACACAAACTAACAAAATTATCTTGTCGTGAACTAATAAATGGAAAAGGATCTGACCTGCTTCTGTACATTGACAACCTCGGCCACCTGCCTGACAAACATGTCGTTTGTTTTCTTGTTGTGTTCGACCACCGCGAACTGCAGGGCGTCTCTCGTTCCTTGGTCGTTCATATTTGCGGCCACGGGGCCTCCGATCAAACCGGCGCTCGCCACGGTAAAGGCCACCGCGAGCAAAGGAACGACGATCTTCCATTCCATGATCATTTTCCCGTTTTGATATATTTTTTAATCGTGACTCCAATCGTAACAAACAAACAAATCCTTGCCTCAGACGACTCTTATGCTGTTATATAAACACGGTGACGTCACTGTCTGCTTGCTGAGAGTGGGGCTTGTTCTTGATTCCACCAATCACTTCAACCCAAAACCTAAAGAGGAGGACCCAAAAGTTTACACGCATTAAAGTGGGTTTGTTTTGCCAAACGGCTCTTTAAAAAAAATATTTTAAAAATAAAACCAGGCAAGTCAGTTAAGAACAAATTCTTATTTACAATTACGGCTTAGGAACAGTGGGTTAACTGCCTTGTTCTGGGGCAGAATTACACATTTTTAGCTTGTCAGCTCGGGGATTTGATCTAGTAACCTTTCGGTTACTGTCTCAACACTCACCTGCCGACTGGCTTACCCAGTCTTGTTTGCCTGGTTGTACAGCGAAATACATAATTGAAAAATTCTATTATGAAATGTCACGAGACCCTGCTCACCAATGGAGCAGAATTTGATTTGATTTGCATATTCTTGCTACCATTTGAAAGGAAACACTTTTAAGTTTGTGGAAATGTGAATGTAACCTCAAACTCATATTGTACAGATGAAGAATTTTGCAAACGATATATAAGTAAACTCAGCAAAAGAAGCGTCCTCTCACTGTCGACTGCGTTTATTTTCAGCAAACTTACATGTGTAAATATTTTTATGAACATAACAAGATTCAACAACTGAGACATAAACTGAACAAGTTCCACAGACATGTGACTAAAATAAATTGAATAATGTGTACCTGAACAAAGGGGGGAGTCAAAATCAAAAGTAACAGTCAGTATCTGGTATGGCCACCAATTGCATTAAGTACTGCAGTTCATCTCCTCCTCATGGACAGCACCAGATGTGCCAATTCTTGCTGTGAGATGTTACCCCACTCTTCCACCAAGGCACCTGCAAGTTCCAGGACATTTCTGGGGGGAATGGCCCTAGCCCTCACCCTCCGATCCAACAGGTCCCAGACGTGCTCAATGGGATTGAGATCCGGGCTCTTCACTGGCCATGGCAGAACACTGACACTCCTGTCTTGCAGGAAATCATGCACAGAACGAGCAGTATGGCTGGTGGCATTGTCATGCTGGAGGGTCATGTCAGGATGAGCCTGCAGGAAGGGTACCACATGAGGGAGGAGGATGCCTTCCTTGTAACGCATAGCTTTGAGATTGCCTGCAATGACAACAAGCTCAGTCCGATGATGCTGTGACACACCGCCCCAGACCATGACGGACCCTTCACCTCCAACTCAATCCCGCACCAAAGTACAGGCCTTGGTGTAACACTAATTCCTTCGACGATAAATGCGAATCCGACCAGAGACAAAACCGCGACTCGTCAGTGAAGAGCACTTTTTGCCAGTCCTGTCTGGTCCAGCGATGGTGGGTTTGTGCCCATAGGCAACGTTGTAGTCGGTGATGTCTGGTTAGTACCTGCCTTACAACAGGTAATATATTACAAAAGTTGTATTAAAACAGGTTTTCATTAAATCTAGGTAGTTCTACAAACTCTTCAACTGAGTTTGAGCCTACAAATCCTCAGTCCAGCCTCTCTCAGCCTATTGCGGACAGTCTGAGCACTGACGGAGGGATTGTGCGTTCCTGTTGTAACCCGGGCAGTTGTTGTTGCCATCCTATACCTGTCCCGCAGGTGTGATGTTCGGATGTACCGATCCTGTGCAGGTGTTGTTACACGTGGTCTGCCACTGCGAGGACAATCAGCTGTCCGTCCTGTCTACCTGTAGTGCTGTCTTAGGCGTCTCGCGGTACGGATGTTGCAATTTATTGCCCTGGCCACATCTGCAGTCCTCATGCCTCCTTGCAGCATGCCTAAGGCAAATTCACACAGATGAGTAGGGACCTTGGGCATCTTTCTTTTGGTGTTTTTCAGAGTCAGTAGAAAGGCCTCTTTAGTGTCCTAAGTTTTCATAACTGTGACCTAATTTCATACCATCTGTAAGCTGTTAGTGTCTTAACGACCGTTCCACAGGTGCATGTTCATTAATTGTTTATGGTTCATTGAACAAGTATGGGAAACAGTGTTTAAACCCTTTACAATGAAGAGCTGTGAAATTATTTGGATTTTTACGAATTATCTTTGAAAGACACGGTCCTGAAATAGGGATGTTTCTTTTTTTGCTGAGTTTAGGAGAATATAACACAATAGATCTGGTAAAAGATAATACGAAGAAAAAAACCAACCCTTCCTTTTTGTACCATCATCTTTGAAATGCAAGAGAAAGGCCATAATGTATTATTCCAGCCCAGCTACAATTTAGACTTTGGCCACTAGATGGCAGCAGTGTATCTGCAAAGTTTTAGACTGATCCAAAGAACCATTCTATTTCTGTTAAAAATGGTATCAAGACTGCCCAAATGTGCCTAACTTGTTTATTAATAACTTTTCATGTTCAAAACTGTGCACTCCCCTCAAACAATAGCATGGTATTCTTTCACTGTAATAGCTACTACAATTTGGACAGTGCAATTTGATTAACAAGAATTTAAGCTTTTTTCCAATATAAGATATGTCTATGTTCTGGGAAATTTTCTTCATACTTACAACCTCATGCTAATCGCATTAGCCTACGTTAGCTCAACTGTTCCGTGGACTGAACACCGAACCCTGAACAAGTTAAGTGTAATCCACCCAGCTTTATATCCTATTATATCCTATTCTGTTCCTGACAGTAGCATGAAACCATGAAAACAATACCTTGCATTTCTTCTGTCTAGTCTTTCCTTCCTAGCAACTGGATCTGCGTTAATCTTTAGTCTGTGCCGTGCAGCCCTCTCCTTATTAGACAACAGCATCTACAGTATAAAGATAATGTGCTTTGAAATATCTTAAAATGTCATAAAATTGTTTAAAATTATAATATTCATACAATAAGTAAATATGAATTGCATGATTAAATATAAACTTGTGAAAACATGGGATAACAAAGCTACTGTCCTTCAGTATAACGGGTGACATTATGGTATAATATTGGTATAACACAACTTTTGTTGTGCTGAAGGACAAAAGTGTGATACTGAAGGACGGATTTCATACATAAACATATTTAACAGGCAGTTCATTGGCCACCTATATAAAGTAATGACCTTGACCTATAAAGATTTCTTACTTTCATATTTAATATAGCTTTTTATAAAATAATAACATTAATAGTATTTTTTCTGTGTTGTATTGAAGGACCTGTGTTTTTTGTTAGAAAGGTTACTAGAGGGTGAAAAGGTGAAATCATCAAATATTTCAGAGAGATTTCTTCACCTCATCACATTGATAGAGGGTCTTAAATGGGTCTTCTTTGTGATGTCACACACTGTCACATGATTATACCAAAATGTCTTTTTACCTTTGTTATACTGAATGACATTGATGAAGCGCAAAAGTCCAGACAAAAGTTATTCATGTTTAAAAATATTTTTTAGATACAGTATTATATATATTGTTGCAAACACGAACACAATTATGCCAATGGTGTTCATTTCTATTTTTAGGAGGAATTTCTCAATTTTACAAACAAGTTTGTCATTAGAATTTACACTGAAGGACCTTTTGACACTTTACAGCTCAATAACTCCCTTAATTTAATAGTTTGCAACACAAATATTAATGGGTCAAAAGAAGGGTAAGAGTTAAGTAATTTAATATTATATTTATACATATTTATTGGGCGTCAGGTAGCCTAGTGGTTAGAGCGTTGGACTAGTAACCGAAAGGTTGCAAGTTTGAATCCCAGAGGAGACAAGGTAAAAATCTGTTGTTCTCCCCCTGAACAAGGCAGTTGTTCCTAGGCCATCACTGAAAATAAGAATTTGTTCTTAACTGACTTGAGTAGTTAAATAAAAATTATGTTAAATGAATGGCCTTTTGACACATCTCGTCTTTGACCCATATATATAAATAAGTGATAAACTAAATAAGCCTACGACTAGGATTTATCGGCCATTATTGAATAGCTTTAGGGATTATTGGCTGTTTCTACATTCTATTACAGGGGTATTCAACTCTTACCCTATGACAGCGATCATCAACTAGATTCAGCCGCGGGCCGACTTTTTCTTGAGCGGATGGTCAGGAGGCCGAGACATAATTACAAATCATTTGTAGACTGCAAATTGACTGCAAGAAGCCTAAACAGATATATTTGGCTAAAACTTAATCAATTCAAACTTTGCTTACATTTGTATAAGATCACATATATCTCTGTATTATGTGTGGGAATAATTTGGAACAGATTTACTCAATTAAAATGACTTGGATCACTTGGAGATGCTGGTGTTTTTACAGTCTTTTCTGTCCCAAAAATAATAAAGTCACCCATGGGCCTCCAGTTGGGGAACCCTGCCCTACAAGGTATGGAGCCTGCTGGTTTTAACCTGATAATTAATTGCAATCACCTGTGTCTCAGGTCTAAATCAGTCCCTGATTAGAGGGAACAATGAAAAAAATGCACAAGGCAGTGGAACTGGCATCGAGGTCCCGAGTTGAGTTTGAGGGAATAACATTATGACAGTGCATGCTAATGCAACCCTGTTCCTGGTGACCTACCTTTCTGTAGGTTTTCGCTCCAACCCCAGTTGCAACTAACCTGATTAATTTGATCAACAACCAGTTTATTCTAATCCGGGGTGCTAGATTAGGGATGCAGTGAAAACCTGCAGGATGATAGATCTCCAGGAACAGTTTTGGAGAGCCCTGCCTAGACTAGATTTGTGAATTGGCTTCTGTGCTTGTTATATAGCCTACAGTAACCTCATCATGACAACAATACACACAGGTTGGAGGAGTTGTAGAAAATCAAATCTTGTTCGCATAAACATATTTAGTAGATGTTATTGCGGGTGTCGCGAAATGCTTGTGTTCCTAATTCCAACAGTCGAGTAATATTTAAGAGATAGTGGCTGAGAAGCTGGTGTTAGAAGGGTATAGAGTCCCATAGTGGAGGTGTCATAATACCCATAAAACCTAGCAGTCAAACAGGGAAATGGTTCCAATCATTTTTTCACCATTCCTTTTTCCCGTAGGGGATTTTAGAAACACTTCAAATAAGGGCTGTGTTTCGTGTAGTATTATCCTGGCGTGACGTTTTGATAACCATGTAAATCTCTAGGAAAAGGTGACTTTTATCAATATATTCGGCTCCATTTACTCTCAGATTCGAAAATGGAAATTCGCATAAAAGTAGGCATCATGCAAAACTACAAATCCCTGCAAGCTCCTGCACGTCATCTCTAGCTGACATCTTTGCTAACAGGTATTGTGTCAATTTAAAACTTGCACAAGACAATTCACATAATTGTCCATTTAAAGAAATGTAGCCAATTTATTCATGACTAAATTTAACGTTAGTTAATCCAGATACTACTTTTGCCTTGATTCGGCAGTTTCATCCAGAGGACCATAGCATTGGTTGTTCTTTAGCCACATTAGCAGCTAATTAGAATTTCATTTTGGGTGGGTAAATACAGGCAAATATTTTGATAGAAGTCACCTTGTCCTAGAGAGATTTACACATTTATCAAAACATCACGCAAGGGTAAGCCTACACAAAAACAGACCTTATTTTACTTGTTTCTAAAATCTCATAGGGGAAAAATTAATTGTGGAAAAACTATTGGAACCATTTCCCTGTTTGACCGCAAGGTATTATGACTCATACTGTCACAGATAGAACAATGAGACAGATATTTCACTGGATGTATAAATATGGCGTTTCCACTCATTACCAAATATGGTAGTGAGAGGAAGCCCACGGGGGGCAGTGGGGAAAGTTGGAACGAGATGGATTTTGGCCTGCATTCTGCAAATGTTCTTATCGATGAAAACTAGAATCTGTTATGAACAGAGTGGACTAAGTTTTGTAGACTTGAGCCTTTGCCAAGGTTTTTAAAAATCGTGATGTTTAGAAGGAGTGCAAAGTCCAACTGAGTTAGTGTACACTCGAATTTCAAAGAGTAAGCGTTCCCTAACGGAAATATGCAGATGTATGCTAGAACAGGCCAATAAGATCTCGCTAGCTCGTGCTTGGCTCTGCCCACCTACCTATGTGTAGAAAATAGTAAAAATAAAGAAAAACACTTGAATGAATATGTGTCCAAACTTTTGACTGGTACAGTGCATTGGCAGCAGACTCTATGGTGCAGGGTTGAGTAACCGGGTGGTAGCCGACTAGTGACAGTGACTAAGTTCAGGGCAGGGTATTGGGCGGAGGCCGGCTGGTGGTGACTATTTAACAGTCTGATGGCCTTTAGATAGAAGCTGTCTCTCGGTCCCAGCTTTGATGCAACTGTACTGACATTAAATAAGATGGGGCCGAAGAGGATGGCTGACGTTTTACATGCTCATAACCAACTGTGCTATTTTGTTAGTTTTTATGCGTTGTTTGTAACTTATTTCTTTAACTTATTTTGAACATAGTGTTGCTGCTTATGTCTCTTATGACCAGAAATAACTTCTGGACATCAGAACAGCGATTGCTCACCTCGAATTCGAAGAAGCTTTTTCCTTTAACAAGTCCAACGAACAGGCCCAAATCACCCTCATGAAAATGGGGCGCAGGTCGGGCTGCCTTCGGAGAATCCGTAGACCAGCGAGTAAACTACCAGTGCCATCAGTTCTACTAGCTAACATGCAATCATTGGGGAAAAAATGACCTATGATTACGATTATCCTACCAATGGGACATTAAAAACTGTAATGTCTTATGTTTCACCGAGTTGTGGCTGAACAACAACACTGATAATTTAGAGCTGGAGGGATTTTCCATGCACCAGCAGAACAGAGAAGCTATGTCTGTTAAGACGAGTGGTGGGGGTGTATGTCTATTTGTCAATAACAGCTGGTGCGCGATGTCTAATATTAAAGAAGTCTCGAGGTATTGCTCACCTGAGGTAGAGCACCCTATGATAAACTGTAGACTACACTATCTACCAAGAGAGTTCTCATCTATATTATTCTAAGCCGTCTATTTACCACCACAGACTGATGCTGGCACTAAGACCGCACTCAACCAACTCCATAAGCAAACAAGAAAATGCTTATCCAGAAGTGGCGCTCCTAGTGGACTTTAATGCAGGCAAACTTAAATCAGTTTTACCACATTTTAAACAAGCATGTCACATGTGCAACCAGAGGAGAAAAAAATAAACTCTGGCCCACCTTTAATCTACACACATAGATGCATACAAAGCTCTCCCCCACCCTCTGACCATAATTCTATCCTCCCGATTCCTGCTTACAAGCAAAAACGAAAGCAGGAAGTACCAGTGACTCGCTCAATACAGAAGTGGTCAGATGAGGCAGATGCTACAGGACTGTTTTGCTAGCACATACTGGAATATATTCCGGGATTCATCCAATGGCATTGAGGAGTATACCACCTCAGTCATTGGCTTCATCAATAAGTGCATTGACGACGTCGTCCACACAGTGACCGTAAATACATATCCCAACCAGAAGCCATGGATTACAGGCAACATCTGCATCGAGCTAAAGGCTAGAGCTGCCACTTTCAAGGAGCGGGACACTAATCCAGGCGCTTATAAGAAATGCCACTATGCCCTCAGACGAACCATCAAACAAGCAAAGCGTCAATACAGGATTAAGATTGAATCCAACTACACCGGCTCTGACACTCGTCGGATGTGGCAGGGCTTGAAAACTATTACGGACTACAAAGGGAAACCCAGCCGCGAGCATACCAGACGAGCAAAATGCCTTTTAAACTCGTTTCGAGGCAAGCAACACTGAAGCATGCACGAGAACACCAGCTGTTCTGGTCGACTGTGTGATAATGGTCTCGGTAGTCAACGTGAGCAAGACCTTTAAACAGGTCAACATTCACAAAGCCGCGGGGCCAGACAGATTACCAGGACGTGTACTGAAAGCATGCGCGAACCAACTGGCAAGTGTCTTCACAGACATTTTCTGTTACGATGAGCGAATGGGGAGAACCCAAGAGCGGACTCAGCAGAGGAAACCGGGATGAATGCACAAAATGTTTATTGAACACAGAAAATGGGGAGTGCAGAACTGGGGCAGCTCAGATGAGTTGCAATAACCAGGAGTGTAGAGTGAGGTTGGAGTTGACAGCGTGGAACAGGGGAACTGGTCCTGAGGGGAATCCAAGGTGATGGTGGTGAGTAATATCCAGAGCAAGGTGGTTGGTGGTGAGCTGTAGAACAGGAGACAGGAGCCGGAGACAGAGCAGTACTGCAAGGAGAGGACAAAAATGATGTAAGACAGGGAACGAGCACTGTAGAGCAACCAGGATCTTGAGCTAAGACAAAAGGCTAGAATCATTACTGACTGATCAGAGATTACGATCTGGCAGCGTGGAGATGGCAGGAATGAGTTTATGTAGATGTCTTGATTATGGGACGATATGCAGCTGGTAGGGATTTGCTCTGACTCCAGCACACCTGTCTCCAACCACACAATCACACCAAGAGAGAGAGAGAGAGAGAGAGTATACAGGGGGAGATCTGAAGGTTATGACGAAACCGGATGGACACCAGAGGGCGTAGTGGGAGCAGATGTGACATTTTCAACCTCTCCCTGACCGAGACTGTAATACCTACATGTTTCAAGCAGACTACCATAGTCCCTGTGCCCAAGGAAGCGAAGGTAAGCTGCCTAAATGATTACTGCCTTGTAGCACTCATGTCAGTAGCCAGGAAGTGCTTTGAAAGGCTGGTCATGGCTCACATCAACAGCATCATCCCGTATACCCTAGACCCACTCCAATTTGCATACCGCCCCAAAAGATCCACAGAAGACGCAATCTCAATCACACTCCACACTGCCCTTTCCCACCTGGACAAAAGGAACACCTATGTGAGAATGCTGTTCATTGACTACAGCTCAGCATTCAACACCATAAACACCTCCCTTTTCAACTGGATCCTGGACTTCCCGACGGGCCACACTGGGTAGGCAACAACACGTCTGCCACGCTGATCCTCAACACTGGGGCCCCTCAGGGGTGTGTACTTAGTCCACTCCTGTACTCCCTGTTCACCCACGACTGCGTGGCCAAACACGACTCCAACACCATCATCAAGTTTGCTAACGACACAACAGTGGTAGGCCTGATCACCGACAACAATGAGACAGCCTATAGGAAGGAGGTCAGAAAACTGGCAGTGTGGTGCCAGGACAATAACCTCTCCCTCAATGTGAGCAATAAAAAGGAGCTGATTGTGTACTACAGGAAAAGGCGGGTCGAACAGGCCCACGTTAACATCGACGGGTCTGTAGTGGAGCAGGTTGAGAGTTTCCGTCAACGGTGTGCGCAACTGGTTTTAACTCAAGTTAGGTGCAGGAGAGCAGAGATGAGTGAATAGGCACACTTTATTCGGCAGAAGGAAAAACAGTCGGACGCAACTGGACACTCCCGCCAAAGGCAAAAGCGAATAGCACACTCGTCACAAAAATAATGTACACGATACAATACCACGGGTTCCAAACAAGACACGGCGAAAAACCTGCATGAAGCATCACACATGACACGTAACGTACAATTACACACACGGACATGGGGGGGGGGGGAACAGAGGATAATATACACGTAGAGTGATGAGGAGATGTAAAACAGGTGTGCGGAAAAACAAGACAAAACAAATGTAAAATGAAAGGTGGAGCGGCGATGGCTAGAAGACCGGTGGCTAGAAGAACTCAGACTCCTGGAGCGGGCCAGCCACCACCGGCCTGAGGAGAGACACATGGAACGAGGGGTTAATACGGTAATCGGAGGGAAGCTGTAACCTGTAACAAACCTCATTTACTCTCCTCAGGACATTAAATGGCCCCACAAACCGCGGACCCAGCTTCCGGCAGGGCAGGTGGAGGGGCATGTTTCGGGTCTAGAGCCCGACCGGTGCGAACACCGGGGCCTCACTGCGGTGACAGTCTGCGCTGGTTTTCTGGCGCAGCACGGCCCGCTGGAGGTGAACATGGGCGGCATACCATGTCTCCTCCGCGCGCCTGAACCAGTCATCTACCACAGGAGCCTCGGTCTGACTCTGATGCCAAGGCGCCAGAACCGGCTGGTACCCCAGTACTCACTGGAAGGGGGAGAGGTTAGTGGAGGAGTGGCGGAGCGAGTTCTGGGCCATCTCGGCCCAGGGCACGAACGCGCCCACTCCCCCGGGCCGGTCCTGGCAATAAGACTGCAGAAACCTGCCCACATCCTGGTTCACTCTCTCCACCTGCCCATTACTCTCGGGATGAAACCCTGAGGTAAGGCTGATCGAGACCCCCAGACGTTCCATGAACGCCTTCCAGACCCTCGAAGTGAACTGGGGACCTCGATCAGACACTATATCCTCAGGTACCCCGTAGTGCCGGAAGACGTGCGTAAACAAGGCCTCCGCAGTCTGTAGGGCCATCGGGAGACCGGGCAGAGGGAGGAGACGGCAGGACTTGGAAAACCGATCCACAATGACCAGGATCGTGGTGTTTCCCTGTGAGGGGGGAGATCGGTAAGAAAACCCCCCGACAGGTGCAACCAAGGCCGTTGGGGAACGGGTAAGGGGTGTAGCTTCCCTCTGGGCAGGTGCCAAGGAGCCTTACACTGGGCGCACACCGAGCAGGAGGAGACATAAACCCTCAAATCCTTGGCCAAGGTAGGCCACCAGTACTTCCCACTCAAACAGTGCACCGTCTGACCAATCCCAGGATGACCAGAGGAGGGTGACGTGTGGGGCCCGGATGTACTCCAGGTTGTGGTGGTCAGTCCAGATGAGAAAAGGATATTTAGCCCCCTCAAGCCAATGTCTCCACGCCTTCAAAGCCTTGACCACAGCCAACAGCTCCCGGTCCCCACATCATAGTTTTGCTCCGCCGGGTTGAGCTTCCTCGAGAAGAAGGCACAGGGGGCGGAGCTTCGGTGGCGTGCCCGAGTGCTGAGAGAGCACGGCTCCTATCCCAGCCTCGGACGAGTCCACCTCCACTATGAACGCCGAAGAGGGATCCGCATGGGCCAGCACGGGAGCCGAGGTAAACAGAGCTCTTAGGTGACCAAAAGCCCTGTCTGCCTCAGCCGACCACCGCAAACTTACCGGTCCTCCCTTCAGCAGTGAGGTAATGGGAGCCGCTACCTGACCAAAACCCCGGATAAACCTCAGGTAGTAATTGGCAAACCCTAGTAACCACTGCACCTCCTTTACCGTGGTGGGAATCGGCCAATTACGCACGGCTGAAATGCGGTCACTCTCCATCTCCACCCCTGAGGTGGAAATGCGGTACCCTAGGAAGGAGACGGACTGTTGGAAGAACAGGCATTTCTCAGCCTTGATGTACAGGTCATGCTCCAACAGACGACCAAGCAACTTGCGCACCAGGGACACATGCTCGGAGCGTGCACCGGAGTATATCAGAATGTCATCAATATACACCACTACACCCTGCCCGTGCAGGTCCCTGAAAATCTCGTCTACAAAAGCTTGGAAGACTGATGGAGCATTCATCAACCCGTATGGCACGACGAGGTACTCATTATGGCCTGAGGTAGTACTGAAAGCCGTCTTCCACTCATCTCCCTCCCGGATACGAACCAGGTTGTAAGCGCTCCTGAGATCTAGTTTGGTGAAGAAACGTGCCCCGTGCATATACTCAATCGCTGTGGCTATGAGAGGCAGCGGGTAACTGTACCTCACAGTGATCTGATTTAGACCTCGATAGTCAATACACGGGTGCAGACCTCCCTCCTTCTTCTTCACAAAAAAGAAACTCGAGGAGGCGGGTGAAGTGAAGGACCGAATGTATCCCTGACGCAGGGATTCGGAGACATATGTTTCCATAGCCGCCATCTCCGCCTGTGACGGGGGATACACGTGACTCCTGGGAAGTGTGGCGTCTACCAGGAGATTTATCGCACAATCCCCGCGTCGATGGGGTGGTAATTGAGTCGCCTTCTTTTTGGAGAAGGCGAGAGCCAAATCGGCATATTCAGGGGGGATGTGAGAGACACAGACTCGGTCTCAACCTTTAAGTCTTTACTGAAGACTCATCTCTTCAGTAGGTCATATGATTGAGTGTAGTCTGGCCCAGGAGTGTGAAGGTGAACGGAAAGGCTCTGGAGCAACGAACCGCCCTTGCTGTCTCTGCCTGGCCGGTTCCCCTCTCTCCACTGGGATTCTCTGCCCTAACCCTATTACAGGGGCTGAGTCACTGGCTTACTGGTGCTCTTCCATAACGTCCCTAGGAGGGGTGCGTCACTTGAGTGGGTTGAGTCACTGACGTGATCTTCCTGTCTGGGTTGGCGCCCCCCCTTGGGTTGTGCCGTGGCGGAGATCTTTGTGGGCTATACCCGGCCTTGTCTCAGGATGGTAAGTTGGTGGTTGAAGATATCCCTCTAGTGGTGTGGGGGCTGAGCTTTGGCAAAGTGGGTGGGGTTATAACCTGCCTGTTTGGCCCTGTCCGGGGGTATCATCGGATGGGGCCACAGTGTCTCCTGACCCCTCCTGTCTCAGCCTCCAGTATGTATGCTGCAGTAGTCTATGTGTCGGGGGGCTAGGGTCAGTCTGTTATATCTGGAGTACTTCTCCTGTCTTATCCGGTGTCCTGTGTGAATTTAAGTATGCTCTCTCTAATTCTCTCGTTCTCTCTTTCTTTCTCTCTCTCGGAGGACCTGAGCCCTAGGACCATGCCTCAGGACTACCTGGCATGATGACTCCTTGCTGACCCCAGTCCAACTGGCTGTGCTGCTGCTCCAGTTTCAACTGTTCTGCCTGTGGCTATGGAACCCTGACCTGTTCACCGGACGTGCTACCTGTCCCAGACCTGCTGTTTTCAACTCTCTAGAGACAGCAGGAGCGATAGAGATACTCTTAATGATTGGCTATGAAAAGCCAACTGACATTTACCCCTGAGGTGCTGACTTGTTGCACCCTCGACAACTACTGTGATTATTATTTGACCATGCTGGTAATTTAGGAACATTTGAACATCTTGGCCATGTTCTGTTATAATCTCCACCCGGCACAGCAAAAAGAAGAGGATTGGCCACCACTCATAGCCTGGTTCCTCTCTAAGTTTCTTCCTAGGTTTTGGCCTTTCTAGGGAACTTTTCCTAGCCACCGTGCTTCTACACCTGCATTGCTAGCTGTTTGGAGTTTTAAGCTGGGTTTCTGTACAGCACTTTGAGATATCAGCTATGTAAGAAGGGCTATATAAATACATTTGATTTGATTTGGATGTGCACGGTGGAGACCTGGTCTGGACTTTCCACCGTAGTAGCACCAACTGAAACCCCTAAACACCTCCCCGCGCACTCCCGCGACCACCCCGTGAGAGCCCTCTGTTGCCATGAAATGGTGGGGTCATGACGAGCTAAACATGGAAGGCCAAGTACTACGGGAAACGCAGGAGAATCAATGAGGAAGAGACTGATTCTCTCCTCGTGACCCCCCTGCGTCACCATGCCCAGGGGAGTGGTGGCCTCCCTAATCAACCCGGACCCTAATGGTCGACTGTCCAAAGCGTGAACTGGGAAAGGCCTAACCACTGGAACAATAGGGATCCCTAAACTATGGGCGAATGCTCTGTCAATAAAATTCCCAGCCGCGCCTGATTCGATGAGCGCCTTATGCTGGGAATGCGGGGAAAACTGAGGAAATATTACATGCACAAACAGGTGTACAACAGAGGGCTCTGGATGAGAGCGGTGCAGGCTCACCTGGGGTGACTCCAAAGTGCCCTGCCTGCTGCCTCGAACCCCAGAGGAACCAACCCGACAACGACTGGCAGTGTGACCTCTGCGGACACAGATGGTGCACGTGAAGGCCCCTCCTCCGGCCTCCCTGAGCGCAGCACCTCCCAGCTCCATAGGCACCGGAGAGGTGGTGCTGGGAGAGGGAACCGACAGAGCCCTCACTGGACGTCCGCGGATGACCAGCAGGTTATCCAACCGAATGGACAGGTCCACCAGCTGGTCGAAGGTGAGGGTGGTATCTCTGCAGGCCAACTCCCGACGGACATCCTCGCGCAGGCTGCAGCGGAAGTGGTCGATAAGGGCCCTGCCGTTCCATCCCGCTCTGGGGTCCGAAATTACAGGGCGAACTCCTGGGCGCTCTTCGTCCCCTGTCTCAGGTGGAAGAGGCGTTCACCCGCCGCTCTACCCTCGGGCGGGTGGTCGAAAACTGCACAGACATGGGGGGGAACAGAGGATAATATACACGTAGAGTGATGAGGAGATGTAAAACAGGTGTGTGAAAAAAACAAGTCAAAACAAATGGAAAATGAAAGGTGGAGCGGCGATGGCTAGAAGACTGGTGACGTCGACCGCCAGGCGCCGCCCGAACAAGGAGAGCGGGAGTCGTGACAGTTTCAAGTTCCTTGGTGTCGACATCACCAACAAACTATCATAGTCCAAACACACCAAGACAGTCGTGAAGAGGGCACAACAAAACATTTTCCCCCTCAGGAGACTGAAAAGATTTGGCATGGGTCCCCAGATTTTTAAAAGGTTCTACAGCTCCACCATCGAGAGCATCCCGATCAGTTGCATCACCGCCTGGTATGGCAACTGCTCGGCATCTAACCGTAAGGATCTCCAGAGGGTAGTGCGTATGGCCCAGTACATCACTGGGGCCAAGCTCCTGCCATCCAGGACCTATATAATAGGTGGTGTCAGAAGAAAGCCCAATCAATTTTCAGAGACTCCAGTCACCCAAGCTATTGACTGTTCTCTCTGCTACCGCACGGCAAGCGGTACCGGAGTGCTAAGTCTAGGATCAAAAGGCTCCTTAACAGCTTCTACCCCCAAGCCATTAGACTGCTGAACAATTAGTCAAATGGCCACCGGACTATTTACATTGACCCCCCCATTTATTTTGTACACTGCTGCTACTTGCTGTTTATTATCTATGCATAGTCACTTCACCTCTACCTACATGTACAAATTACCTCAACTAACCTGTACCCCCGCACACTGATTCGGTACCGGTACCCCCTGCATATAGCCTTGTTACTGTTATTTTATTGTTACTTTTTATAATTTTTTATTTTAGTTTATTTGGTAAATATTTTCTTTACTCCTCTTGAACTGCACTGTTGGTTAAGGGCTTTTAAGTAAGCATTTCACGGTAAGGTCTACACTTGTATTTGGCGCATGTGAAAAATAAAGTTTGATTTGATTTGACCTCGCTCTCTGGATGGTAGCGGGATGAACAGACCGTGACTTGGATGTCTGAGTTCCTTAATGATCGTTTTGGCCTTCCCGTGACCCCGGGTGCTGTAGATGTCCTGGAGGGCAGGCAGTATGCCCCCGGTGATGCGTTGGTCAGACTGACTCACCTTCTAGAGAGCCCTGCGGTTGCGGACTGTGCAGTTGCAGACCAGGCGGTGATACAGCCCGACAGAATGCTCTCAATGATGCATCTGTAAAAGTTTGTACACTAGAAGGTATAATAGTAATAAATGTTCAATGTGAATACAATAAGGAGATTCACGAAGAAGAATACGTTATTGTCCATTGTCATTTTCTGATTCTGGTAATTGATCTTCGTTTTACTTTTTAACCAAGACCCATTCAGCAAAGTCTTACTATTAGTTCACTGTACTAGGACTAGGTAGGCTACTAAGGGCTATGGTTCCTCTGGTGTCATGCTAACTCATTGTATTCTTCTGTGGTGTCCCTCCCGGCAGACTTTAACACTCTGGATGCAGCGAGGGTCTTCCACAAGCTCACTCATCAATACCAACATGGCCCAGATGAAGCCACAGTAAGAACAGTCCCAATTCTCCACTCTTTTCTAGATATGTGCACTTGCACACTCCCAATCGTGGATTTCAAAGCATGTGATTGGTGTAAGCATTGGCTGGAGTGATTTGCCAGCATTGTTTAATCCATGAGAAAAAAGTGTTCATCTGTATACTTGGAATCAGGACACACCCCAAGAACAGAGAGACAGCTTGCCCCAATTGTTCTTCCCCTTGGACCTCTTCATCTTTGTTGATCTGTTAGGTGTGTTAGGTTCTTATTTTTCAGAGTAAATAACGGACACTAGAGAAGCTTAACCAAATGTAATTCTTACCAAAGGGTCATTACAGCTGTAATTCAGACAAAGACATGTTCCCACCATCACAAAGAATATATACTCAACTTTAGACACCCCTCCTTCTCTCCAATCCATACATCTTATAGTTCGACAGGAAGAGGGTAAGAAGATAATAAACCATTATTTCTCCCTTCAAGGGATCTGACCTGATCTCCTGACCTCAACCCCTCCTTCACCTAATCCACAGATGTCTTCTAGTATCACCTATCGCACTCCCGTGACTCCCTCCCGTCCACCCAGCACATTCCACAGCCACTCTGTCTTTCTACAGAGAACCATTAACTTCTGACATAAAAACGAGTCTCTTTCAATCCTTTATATACCATGCTTCTGATCTATCATGTCTTTAGTATATCCATGTTCAAAGTTTACCCCCTGAATCCAACAGGTGGAAGCAAGCAATATGGTGGAAGCGCCACCACTATACTGCTTACACATACCCAGACCCTTCAGATCTGCAAATATCGAAGGGTTAGGGCTGCAGGTACATTAGTGTACACAGATTCAAATGTTTTAAGTGCATTGAACTTGTGTCAAATCCTCAACACTAAACCCCACTAAGCAGACAGCCCCCTTTGTTTTATTCTCTAAATTGAGTGACCACATTCATTGCTCTCTTCCTGTGCTACTGTAGGTGTGTGTAGGGTCTCCACCTCAACATGTTAACTGGCAAACAGAGGGGGTTGGGTGTCCTGTTTACTGTCCTGATTGGTCGCTAACTGCCCTGGCTGGGTTCACCCAGGAGGACGTCAGGAGATTGTATGGCTTAATAGGTTTCATGGAGGGGAACGTACTGTATATGATCCAAAGTGGCGCAACGGTCTAAGGCACTGCATCTCAGTGCAAGAGGTGTCACTACAGTCCCTGGTTCAAATCCAGGCTGTATCACATCTGGCTGTGATTGGGTAGCGGCAGGGTAGCATAGTGGTTAGTGCGTCGGACTAGTAACCGAAAGGTTGCAAGTTCGAATCCCCGAGCTGACAAGATACAATCTGTCATTCTGCCCCTGAACAAGGCAGTTAACCCACTGTTCCTAGGCTGTCAATGCAAAATAAGAATTTGTTCTTAACTGACTTGCCTAGTTAAATAAAGTATAAATTTGTAAGTCGCTCTGGATAAGAGCGTCTGCTAAATAACTAAAATGTAATTGGGAGTCCCATAGGGTGGTGCACAATTGGTCCAGCATTGTCTGGGTTTGGCTGGGGTAGGCCATCATTGTAAATAAGATTTTTTTCTTAACTGACTTGCTTAGTTAAATAAAACAATTAAATAAAAAAATATGAGATCCTCAGGGAGACTGGCTAGCTGCACATCCAGGCCACCAAGCCAGACTCTGTTGGTGAGAATGTGATCATCATTTTTACCTCACTGTCAAACACACAAACTGCCCATCTGAAATTCAAAGTAGTAATATGATGTATTGTATGATCATATATGTTTTTAACCTGTGATATCCTTCGTGGAAGCAATAGCACTTTTTAATGTCCAAGACACATTTCCCCTCAGGGACAACAAAATAAATACTAAATCCTTATCGAGGCGTTCTGAAGAAACCTACACTGGATGGATTCAAGGTGGCTCTAGTCATGTAAATAAAAATAAATAAATACAATTTGTGGACAATGTCTCCCCTTGCAGGTTGAGGGGTGAATGACTCTCCAGTGGCTCTACAGACTGGAAAAGTTTTCCACCTGGACTGACTTCAACAACAGGGACTTGGGTAACACTTTATTTGATTAGTCCATCTGTAGTTTCTCTACAGACTATCTACAGATTATCAGTAACATTTCAACTATCTACTAAAGCTAACCCTAACCTAGCAGTTGCTTACCAAAAGGTACACTAAACAAAAATATAAATGCAACATGTAAAGGGCTAGTCCCATGTTTCATTACCTGAAATAAATTATCCCTGAAATGTTTCATACACATAAAAACCTGTTAGTGAGCATTTATCCTTTGCCAAGATAATCAATCCATCTGACAGGTGTGGCATATAAAGAAGCTGATTAAACAGCGTGATCATTACACAGGTGCACCTTGTTTTGGGGACAATAAAAAGCCACTCTATAATGTTCAATGCCACAGATGTCTCAAGTTTTGAGGGAGCGTGCAATTGGCATGGTGATTGCAGGAATGTCCACCAGAGCTGTTGCCAGTGAATGTAATGTTCATTTCTGTACCATAAGTCGCCTCCAACGTTGTTTTAGAGAATCTGGCAGTACATCCAACCGGGCCTCACAACCTCAGACCACCTGTATGGTGTTGTGTGGGCGAGCGGTTTGCTAATGTCAAAGTTGTGAACAGAGTGCCCCATGGTGGGTGTGGGGTTATGGTATGGGCAGGCATAAGCTACAGACAACGAACACAATTGCATTTTATAGATGGGAAATTTAAATGCACAGAGATACCGTGACTGAGGCCCATTGTCGTGCCATTTATCCGCCGCCATCACCTGTTTCAGCATGATAATGTACAGACCCATGTCGCAAGGAATGACTTGTACACAGTTCCTGGAGGCAGAACATGTCCCAGTTCTTCCATGGACTGCATACTCACCAGACGTCACCCATTGAGCTTGTTTGGGATGTTCTGGATCGACTTATCCGACAGCGTGTTCCAGTTCCCCACAATATACCACTTCGCACACCCATTGAAGAGTGGTTCAACATGCCACAGGCCACAATCAACAGCCTGATGAACTCTATGTGAAGGAGATGTGTTACGCTGCATGAGGCAAATGTTGGTCACACCAGATACTGACTGGTTTTCTGATCCACGCCCTTACTTTATTTTAAAGGTATGTGACCTGTATTCCCAGACATGTGAAATCCATAGATTAGGGCCTAATGAATTTATTACAATTGACTGATTTCCTTATATGAATTATAACTCAGTCAAATCTTTGAAATTGTTGCATGTTGAGTTTACATTTTTGTTCAGTATAGTTTGTTGATAGAACATATACAGTGGGGCAAAAAAGTATTTAGTCAGCCACCAATTGTGCAAGTTCTCCCACTTAAAAAGATGCGGCCTATAATTTTCATCATAGGTACACTTCAACTATGACAGAAAAAATGAGGGAAAAAAATCCAGAAAATCACATTGTAGGATTTGTAATGAATTTATTTGCAAATTATGGTGGAAATAAGTATTTGGTCACCTACAAACAAGCAAGATTTCTGGCTCTCACAGACCTGTAACTTCTTCTTTAAGAGGCTCCTCTGTCCTCCACTCGTTACCTGTATTAATGGCACCTGTTTGAACTTGTTATCAGTATAAAAGACACCTGTCCACAACCTCAAACAGTCACACTCCAAACTCCACTATGGCCAAGACCAAAGAGCTGTCAAAGGACACCAGAAACAAAATTGTAGACCTGCACGAGGCTGGGAAGACTGAATCTGCAATAGGTAAGCAGCTTGGTTTGAAGAAATCAACTGTGGGAGCAATTATTAGGAAATGGAAGACATACAAGACCACTGATAATCTCCCTCGATCTGGGGCTCCACACAAGATCTCACCCCGTGGGGTCAAAATGATCACAAGAACGGTGAACAAAAATCCCAGAACCACACTGGGGGGACCTAATGAATGACCTGCAGAGAGCTGGGACCAAAGTAACAAAGCCTACCATCAGTAACACACTACGCCGCCAGGGACTCAAATCCTGCAGTGCCAGACGTGTCCCCCTGCTTAAGCCAGTACATGTCCAGGCCCGTCTGAAGTTTGCTAGAGAGCATTTGGATGATCCAGAAGAAGATTGGGAGAATGTTAGATGAAACCAAAATATAACTTTTTTGTAAATACTCAACTCGTCGTGTTTGGAGGACAAAGAATGCTTAGTTGCATCCAAAGAACACCATACCTACTGTAAAGCATGGGGGTGGAAACATCATGCTTTGGGGCTGTTTTTCTGCAAAGGGACCAGGACGACTGATCCGTGTAAAGGAAATAATGAATGGGGCCATGTATCGTGAGATTTTGAGTGAAAACCTCCTTCCATCAGCAAGGGCATTGAAGATGAAACGTGGCTGGGTCTTTCAGCATGACAATGATCCCAAACACCCCTCCCGGGCAACGAAGGAGTGGCTTCGTAAGAAGCATTTCAAGGTCCTAGAGTGGCCTAGCCAGTCTCCAGATCTCAACCCTATAGAAAATCTTTGGAGGGAGTTGAAAGTCCGTGTTGCCCAGCAACAGCCCCAAAACATCATTGCTCTAGAGGAGATCTGCATGGAGGAATGGGCCAAAATACCAGCAACAGTGTGTGAAAAGCTTGTGAAGACTTACAGAAAACGTTTGACCTCTGTCATTGCCAACAAAGGGTATATAACAAAGTATTGAGATAAACTTCTGTTATTGTCCAAATACTTATTTTCCACCATAATTTGCAAATAAATTCATTAAAAATCCTACAATGTGATTTTCTGGATTTTTTTTCTCATTTTGTCTGTCATAGTTGAAGTGTACATATGATGAAAATTACAGGCCTCTCTCATCTTTTTAAGTGGGACAACTTGCACAATTGATGGCTGACTAAATACTTTTTTGCCCCACTGTAGTTGAAGTCAGAAGTTTACATACACCTTAGCCAAATACATTTAAACTCAGTTTTTCACAATTCCTGACATTTAATCCTAGTAAAAATTCCCTGTCTTGGGTCAGTTAGGATCACCACTTTATTTTCAGAATGTGAAATAATAGTAGAAAGTGATTTATTTCAGCTTTTATTTCTTTCACATTCCCAGTGGGTCAGAAGTTTACATACACTCAATTAGTATTTGGTAGCATTGCCTTTAAATTGTTTAACTAGGGTCAAACGTTTTGGGTAGCCTTCCACAAGCTTCCCACAATAAGTTGGGTGAATTTTGGCCCATTCCTCCTGATATAGCTGGTGTAACTGAGTCAGGTTTTTAGGCCTCCTTGCTCGCACACACTTTTTCAGTTCTACCAACAAATTTTCTATAGGATTGAGGTCAGGGCTTTGTGATGGTCACTCCAATACCTTGACTTTGTTGTCCTTAAGCCATCTTGCCACAAATTTGGAAGTATGCTTGGGGTCATTGTCCATTTGGAAGACACATTTGCGACTAAGCTTTAACTTCCTGACTGATCTTGAGAATTCCTGTCCTGAGATGTTGCTTCAATATATCCACATAATTGTCCTTCCTCATGGTGAAATCTATTTTGTGAAGTGCACCAGTCCTTCCTGCAGCAAAGCACCCCCACATGATGATGCTGCCACCCCCAGGCTTCATGGTTGGGATGGTGTTCTTCGGCTTGCAAGCCTCCCTTTTTTTCCTCCAAACATAACAATGGTCATTATGACCAAACAGTTCTATTTTTGTTTCATCAGACCGAAAAGTACGATCTTTGTCCCCATGTGCAGTTGCAAACCGTAGTCTGGATTTTTTTTATGGCGGTTTTGGAGCAGTGGCTTCTTCCTTGCTGAGCGTCCTTTCCGGTTATGTTGATATAGGACTCGTTTTACTGGGGATATAGATACTTTCGTACCTGTTTCCTCCAGCACCTTCACTAGGTCCTTTGCTGTTGTTCTGGGATTGATTTGCACCTTTTTGCACCAAAGTACGCTCATCTCTAGAAGACAGAACGCGTCTCCTTCCTGAGCGGTATGACGGCTGCGTGGTCCCATGGTGTTTATACTTGCATACTATTGTTTGTACAGATGAACGTGGTACCTTTAGGCATTTGGAAATTGCTCCCAAGGATGAACCAGACAGTGAAGGTTTACAATTTTTGGCTGATTTCTTTTGATTTCCCCATGATGTCAAGCAAAGAGGCACTGAGTTTGAAGGTTGGCCTTGAAATACATCCACAGGTACACCTCCAATTGACTCAAATTATGTCAATTAGCCTATCAGAAGATTCTAAAGCCATGACATAATTTTCAGGAATTTTCCAAGCTGTTTAAAGGCACAGTCAACTTAGTGAATGTTAACTTCTGACCGACCCACTGGAATTGTGATACAGTGAATTATAAGTGAAATAATCTGTCTGTAAACAATTGTTGGAAAAATGACTTGTGTCATGCATAAAGTAGATGTCCTAACCGACTTGCCAAAACTAGTTTGTTAACAAGACATTTGTGGAGTGGTTGAAAAACAAGTTGCTGGTTATAACTGCATCCCAAATGGCACCCCAATCCTTTCTAGTGCACTACATTTGACACAGATCAAAAATAGAGCACTATATAGACCAGGGGTGTCAAACTCATTCCACGGAGGGCCTAGTGTCTGCAGGTTTTTGGTTTTTCCTTTCAATAAAGCCCTAGACAACCAGGTGTGGGGAGTTCCTAACTAATTAGTGATGTTAATTCATCAATCAAGTACAAGGGAGGAGCGAAAACCCGCAGACACTCGGCCCCCGTGGAATGAGTTTGACACCTGTGATATAGACAATGGAGTAGCATTTCAGATGCAGACACAGCATTCTTCCTGTTGTCAGAGCTGCTGATTGGTCCTTTCTTTTTCCTATCTTTATGAAGTTCACCCTAGACTACCTGCTGACCAACACCATGATCTACTGGACCACCGGCTCCATCGTCGCTGCCATGAGATTCTAGAAAGAGAACCTCAAGACCAACATGGAGAACAGACTGGATAACGAGTGAGTGTTTGTGTTGCTGCACAGTGCTCCATAATGACATAAGGCTGTTGGCTTTCTCTCTACAGGGCCTGTCATTTAATACCTGTTTAATGAAAACAGTAATGCCACTTAATATGCCATAAGTAACTTACTGTACATTTGTAGTTGTATGTGATCCTTGCAGGACTTGAACTCATGACCAACTTAATTACAGAGCCCTAATCATGTTTGCTTTATGATAGCAGGCTCCCAATAATGAGGGGCTCTAAGTGGTTGTTTGACCTACTTTAGTTGAATGGACTGATTCTAATTCACCCTGGGAAAGAGCGCCTGCTAAATGAGTGTCTGCTGTAAATAAAATGTAATTGTGTTGCAGTGTTTGTTCTCTCTCGTGTCCTCAGGAAGATGGTGTACAATATGTGCCTACAGGCTTAGCGACATTCCTTAATGCATGTGCCCCAGCCGTAGGAACATCTACTCCCACTTCGCTGCCTTCGAAGAGGCACGGCTCTTGGCCGACAACCTGCTGCAGTTTGTTCGGAAGGTGGAGAAGTTGTAGGGCTGATGCAACAACAGCCAGTCCCAAATTGCTCCCTACCACCTGGCACAAACCCCTCCATGTTTGCAGTTCTGTAGATTCTGGATAGGTAGAAGAAGTGCAGTGGTGAAGCTCACACCATATTTGCTGACACCTTAATAAAGATCTGCAGAAATGAAATTAGGGCCAAGAAATAGGTTAGGGCCAAGGAAGAGAGGTAGGAAGCGTTTGGGACCGTCAGGAGAAGGGGTGGGACATGGGTTTGGTATGTAATGAACACAACCCAGGTATGTTCACTGCACTCTCCAGCCAAGTGCCAGGAAGACAACCAACAGCACTTCAGGGACTTAGTGTTATCACAGAGGTGCACAACTAACTACTAATAGTCCAAGTTTCTCTAAAACCCTTTTATACTGTTATCAAAGCTCAAAATCAAACTGTCTTATCAAGTCAATATTTGAAATACTCTGTCAAACAATGCTATTATAATTTAAGATCAATGTAATATGAATAAAGCTTAGTCATTTGATAATGTGCACTATCAGTCAAAACATAATTGACCAGCACTAACACATTCAGGTTACAAATGTCTTCCATATTGAACAAGAACTGTGGAAGCAACATATAATCAGATGTTTCAGCTCTTTCCTTCTCCTGTCCTTGTTGCAATAATGCACTACTGCTGTAATCACATCTATTGTGACAACCCTGTAATGTCTGGCTTGTTAAGTCTTTTGTAGTGTCTAATATTGGTGGGGCTGGTTTCCCAGAATAAGTCTAGTCCTGGGATGTATACTATAATTCAGCTTTTAGCTGCAGATGTGTACAATTCAAATTAACCTGAAATCATTTAGTGATCATGCTAAAACTGACAAACAGCACTGTATATTTACAAAAGATTGTTTCAGACCTCCATTTTTAAGCAATTGAAAACCATGACACGTGAATGTACAATACAGGTACAGCTAGTGTTGCGTCTCAACCAGATGAAAAGTAGGCATACTGTCCATAACATTTTTTAGAAGGCTATATTATACACAGTAACAGCACCAACACTGCTTTCATTACAGCACATAGCCAAGCTAAAAGTAAATACATAGCTAAAAGACAACATAATTAATAAAAAATTCTGTACAGATCCCGACAGCTTTCATATGAATTGTAATAAAAACAGTCCCTGGACTAGGCTCAGGGTTACATACGCTGTGTTTACACAGGCAGCACAATTTTGATAATTTTTCAATTTCACATGAGATCTTTTTCAGAGCTGATCTGATTGGTCAAAAGACCAATTAGTGAAAACAAGATCAGAACTGGACTGCCTGTGTAAATGCAGCCAGAGAGACAGGTGTCCCTGAAAGAGAGGTATGGCAAATGTGTAAATCCACTCGGTCAACACTTGGGCTGCTTTTACACAGGTCCATATTCACAAATGGTCTCAGAGTGCTGATCTAGGATCAGGTGCCCTAGGTCCATATAATGTTAGTCATTGTGATCCAAAAGGTCAAACTGAACCTAGATCAGCACTCCTACTCTGAGACACTTCATAAAGACGGGCCCAGTTTTGCCTTCAGATCAGTACGAGTAGGATTATTTAAACAGGGGGGACCTGATCCTAGATTAGCACTCTTACTTTCAGACTCTGAATACAGGACCTTGTCTCATCTCATATTATGCTATGGCTGTGGGTTAGATTACCTTCCTTGTCACTTGCTGAAGCCTTTGATAGTCAAGGGGGCCTGAAACCACACATAGTCCTGCCAGGCAGTCTGCCCTCCTCCCTCAGACCCAGAGACACTACTGGGGTCACAAGACAGAGAAATAACCTGGCTCTTCACCCGTGTGGGGACCTTGAAATCCAGCTTGGGCCGAAACCACCCCACGCCACAGTCCCTATGGGCCAGAACCATGACCGTCGTGGCTGTGAGCCGGACAGGTTTAGCGTCAGACAACAGGTCGGCCACGAAGAGCGTGCGGAAGACTTGGCGCAAACACGAGGAGACGCGTAGGCTCCGGTCGCCGGTGGCTAGTATCACATCCTCCATGTTGACTTCGTACAGCTCCTTGGGAAGGAGGAGGGAGCCGCCGAGCAGGAGGAGCACACGGGGGACCAGGGAGAGGGAGAAGAGCACTTCCAGTTGTTGTAGCACCTGCTCAAGGTCTTGGAGGGTACGCTGGCACCTCCTCCAGTCCAGGCCTTCTGCAGTGGACTGACCGGGCCTCCAGCCCACCGCCTCCTCATTCTGGGGGAAAGAGGAAGAGTGAGGGCCTGGGGTCAAACAGCAACTCATAGATCCTAGACAACACTGCTAGGAGTAGGGCTATTATAGCAGCCAGTATTTATTCAATTGGAATAAATCTGTAATGCAAGAGGTTCCCAAGGTTCATCCCCTCCGACCTTCTCCAATGTATTTTGAGAAGGTGGTGAGAAGAGATGAAACAAGGAATCAAAGAAAGACAAATTGGGAAAACAGTCATTGATGTTAAATAATTAGTGAGAGAAACATGGTTGAGAACGTTGGAAGCATCACTGCCCAGCACTCACCTGCATGGCAGCTTGCTGTCTCTTCTGAGAGTAAACCAGCTGGTCATAGGTCATGGGCAGCTGTTGTCTTTGGTAAAGGATACACTTCAGTATCTCACTGACGAAGCGGCAGCAGGCCTCCTGTGTGACCAAGCCTGGGAAGACTACCTCCACACGGCCCTCCTCCCTGGCCCTCCGTAGTGTCGCTGCATCATCAGCCTCAGCCTGCTTGGAGGGGGTCAGAGGGGGGAGAGTGGTGGCTGTGTCTGTGCTGCTGGTCTCAGTGATAACCTGACAGGTACTGTCTGCGGATGACGGATCTGTGGATAGAACACAATAGAATCATCTGATAGGTCCACCTCAGAATTTGAGCAGATCACTGTCAAATAACTTTTTAGGAGATAGGTGCTGGGTTTCCGAGACTAATGACAGCCTAGGCACCATGGTGGCAGGCAACCAGTCAGAGAGACTAGGCTGTCATAAGTGTTGTTGGTTCAATAAGCTTATTTTACAATACAAACCATTTCTACAGCTATGTTTCAAAGAATTGATCACCTGACATATCATGCGTATGACCTGGCTGACTGACGTATGATACATTTATCATGGACACAGAGAGATATCGTAGCTACAAGTACTGTAGCTACCTACGAATAGCAACACGTGAACATCATGCGCAAGTCAATAGGAATAGAAGAGACCGATCAACATCAGAAACACAGGAGAGGATGTAGTTTTCCTTATCTTCCGTGGTTACTACGATATTTTTGGATTTAATCTCATCTGACTTTGAGCTGTTTGGTGTGTTACATTTGCTTGTTGTTGTCGGTGTTTCCTGGGATAGTCGCCCCGAGGTTTCCGTAGCTGATTGTTCGTCTGAGAAGTCGTTTGTCCGGCTCGGGACGTTACATTTGGTGTCGGATTTAATGTGTATGTTGACCCCTTTTCCTTGCGAAGTTGGGAGACACATTTTTGATCGGAGGTTGTGATCATTTGTGAATGTATTCGTTGTCTCTACGCTCCCCGTTACCACCTCCCTGCCTGTTTGTTCCGCCATCGCTGACTCGTTTTGAAAAATTCCACTCAGTGCGTTGCATCATGGGAAGACGAGTGGAAACCGGTCATTGCTTGAAGGGATCCAGCTCATTCTTCTTCTTTGAGGTTCAACGGCGGTTGGCATCAAATACATTTAGCATTTCCGCCACCTACTACACTGGAGTATAACTCCCTTATACTTCGCTTGAATCTTTAAATTAAAAACAAAAAAATACCCTACCATCTAAACCTACCAACCTACTCCACTATTTAAATCTATTCAGTTCTACCTAAGGCCAACAGCCTGAAAGGATGGGACACCACCACTTAACACACCCTGTAACTCTTCTGACGTCAAGTCTCGCACACCCAAATACCTCTCTGCAGCTGCCACCACCACCTCAACTTTCTTCACTGCCTCAGCATAAGACAACTTCTGCACTACTCTAAAACCTGGAAACCTCAACCTGCCTTTCTTGACCAGACATTTTTGATCCCCATCCTCATGGACACCCCTACAATTAACACATACCACTACTTTCCCCAGTGCTACACATTCCTTTGTCTCATGCCCTTCTGCACATTTCTCACACCTAGGAACCTCCCTCCTACATACTGCTGTGACATGCCCATAAGCTTGACACCTGTAACAACGTAATGTATTCGGCACAAAAGCTTGCACGTGTAACAGTAGTAACTTTACGTCGTCCCCTCGCCCCGACACGGGCGCGAACCAGGGACCCTCTGCACACATCAACAACTGACACCCACGAAGCGTCGTTACCCATCGCTCCACAAAAGCCGCGGCCCTTGCAAAGCAAGGGGCAACACTACTTAAGTCCCAGAGCAAGTGACGTAACTGATTGAAATGCTACTAGCGCGTACCCGCTAACTAGCTAGCCATTTCACATCCGTTACACTCACCCCCCTTTCAACCTCCTCCTTTTCCGCAGCAACCAGTGATCCGGGTCAACAGCATCAATGTAACAGTATAACTTTAAACCGTCCCCTCGCCCCGACACGGGCGCGAACCAGGGACCCTCTGCACACATCAACAACGGTTGCCCACGAAGCACGGTCGTTACCCATCGCTCCACAAAGGCCACGGCCCTTGCAAAGCAAGGGGCAACACTACTTAAGTCTCAGAGCAAGTGACGTAACTGATTGAAATGCTACTAGCGCGTACCCGCTAACTAGCTAGCCATTTCACATCCGTTACACACGGGATAACTTATATTTCCTATCATCACTATGTCAGGCAAAGACTCAACATCAAAACTGAAAAGGACAGACCGATTCTTCTTTTTCACCACTCACGCCACCCTGTCTGCGTCGCACCAAATGACGAGCATCACAAACACCAGGAATCTTAAGGGATCCAGCTTTAGTCAAATGAACGTCAAAAGTAGAATTTGGGGGGATTTTAACTAACCCTAAACCTTTTCTAAACATTTACCTAATTCTCTTAACCTGCTACATGTATTATCCTAACCTGCTCCCTAAGTTCTCTTAACCTGCTGTGAAAAGTCAAATCTGACTTTAATTTGACAAAAGCTCCATTATGAAAAAAGATTGCAGTCAGGGTGTAGTATAACTGCAGTATGCGACAAATACTGCGTCCAAAATAACATTTTTTTACTGCAGTGATTTTAGAGTGCAGTATAACTACTAGAGTTATTCTGCAATTACTGCGTCCAAAATACCATAGTCGACTGCAGTTACTGCACTTTGACTGCAGTTTCAAAACTCAAATCTTTTTTTGTAAGGCCTGGATCAAAGGTGTTTATAACTAACCCAAGACAGACCACAGCACTTCTTTTTTTGCTTCTTCTATGATATCATGGCAGACTGCAAACAAATGTTTAAAGTGAATGTAGTCACCTACTGTGCTTGAATGTCCGATCAATCATTATCTGCCCAATTCTATACCACCATGAAAATTCTAAACCAAATAAATCCCTACTAACTTCTACCACACCCTCTCCCCCAAAAAACTGCCCAACCCCATTAAACTTGATCTATATTATGCTGAAAAAATCCACCCTTAGGAGTGTTCAGCATGTCAGCAACCATTTCAACAGTAACGTATGTTACCCACAATATCTCTTCTGCCATCTCCACATTAACCTTCATCCTGCGTTTTCTGCTTTCCACAACCGAGTTGTATTGATAACCTTACCAATTAAAGCTATGAAGTCAACTTTATTAATTATCAAAGTGTCATTTGACACCGCACATTCATGATTTCAAGATTTTATGAGCAGGCCTCAAAACCATGCCAAGACCAGTAGAAGCAATGACTACAGTTGCTACTACAGGAACATCCATGTAAGCTCCATCAGTCCGCAGTGTAGTTCTACCAACATGTCTTACAGCCTCTGCACATTATGACTGATCCTATATCTCTGGAAATCTCTAACCTCTCTCTGCACCTGGCATCCACCAAATGCTGCACTGTGTTCTCCCCTACAATTACAGCACTTAACCTTCACATTGCTTCCACAATCACCGTAATCATGTTCCTCTCTGCACTTGGCACATCTTTTCTTTCCTTTACACTGAGCAGCTTCATGTCCCATTCTTTGGCATTTAAAACAATTTGTATTTTTTGTATTTAATATGCTGCCAAAGCAGCAGCTACTCTTCCTGGGGTCCAGCAAAATGAAGGAAGTTTATACAATTTTAAAACACAATACATTCACAGATTTCACAACACACTGTGTGCCCTCAGGCACTCCACCACTACCACATATCTCCAGTACTAAATCCATGTGTATGTATAGTGCGTATGTTATCGTTTGTGTGTGTGTGGGTGCGTATGCATGTGTCTGTGCCCATGTTTGTTTTGCTTCACAGTCCCCACTGTTCCATAAGATGTTTTTGCGTCAGTTACTTGTTGTGGAATAGAGTTCCATGTAGTCATGGCTCTATGTAGTACGGTGTGCCTCCCATAGTCTGTTCTGTACTTGGGGACTGTGAAGAGACTCTTGTGGCATTTCTTGTGGGGTATGCATGTGTGTCCGTGCTGTGTGGCAGTAGTTTAGACAGACAGCTCGGTGCATTCAACATGTCAATACATCTCATAAATAAAAGTACTGATGAAGTCAATCTCTCCTCCACTTTAAGCCAGGAGAGATTGACATGCATATTATTAATATTAGCTCTCTGTGTACATCCAAGAGCCAGCCGTGCTGCCCTATTCTGAGCCAATTGCAATTTTCCTAAGTCCTTTTTTTGTGGCACCTGACCACATAAAAAAATATATAACAAAATTCACCTTTATTTAACCAGATATGATAGTTGAGAACACATTCTCATTTGCAACTGCGACCTGGCCAAGATAAAGCATAGCAATTCGCCACATACAACAACACAGAGTTACACATGGAATAAACAAAACATACAGTCAATAATACAGTAGAAAAATAAGTCTATATACAATGTGAGCAAATGAGGTGAGATAAGGGCAATAAAAGGCCACGGTGGCGAGGTAAATACAATATAGCAAGTAAAACACTGGAATGGTAGATTTGCAGTGGAAGAATGTGCAAAGTAGAAATAGAAATAATGGGGTGCAAAGGAGCAAAATAAATAAATAAATACATGATACATGACAAAACTAGGGCCTGTAGGACCTGCCTTGTTGATAGTGTTGTTAAGGCAGAGCATCGCTTTATTATAGACAGACTTCTCCCCATCTTAGCTACGACTGCGTCAATATGTTTTGACCATGACAGTTTACAATCTAGTGTTACTCCAAGCAGTTTAGTCATCTCAACTTGCTCAATTTCCACATTATTTATTAAAAGATTTAGTTGAGGTTTAGGGTTTAGTGAGTGTTTTGTTTAATGCTTTTAGTTTTAGAAATATTTAGGGCTAACGTATTCCTTGTCACCCACTCTGAAACGAACTGCAGCTCTTTGTTGAGTGTTGCAGTCGCTGTAGTAGCTGACGTGTATAGTGTTGAGTCATCCACATACATAGAAACTCTGGCTTTATTCAAAGTCAGTGACAATGCAGTGCATTTGGGACAAATTCTCAAACATTGAAACTAAGGAATCCTATCTGTACATTTTCTTTAATATCATCTATGGACATAGATAGTGTGACCTCATTGATGACTCCGCTCAACATAGCATAGGCACCAGGTAAGCATTTCACTGTAAGGTCTACTACACCTGTTGTATTCAGCGCATGTGACAAATAAAATGGGATT
Organism: Salvelinus fontinalis; assembly: GCF_029448725.1. Classification (NCBI taxonomy): domain Eukaryota; kingdom Metazoa; phylum Chordata; class Actinopteri; order Salmoniformes; family Salmonidae; genus Salvelinus; species Salvelinus fontinalis. The sequence continues at coordinate 73,519,998 of NC_074665.1, forward strand.
TGAGGTACATTGCTTTTAATCTTCTTCCCATTAAGCTTTTCCATTTGCAGAATCTTCCCTTGCTGAGCCTGGCTATCCACAGCCTGTCGTTTTCAATGGGAACAAATTAGTCATAGTAGGCAGAACAATGAAGGGTGCAGAGCCAAGCACGAGCTAGCGAGATCCTATTGCCGCGTTCTAGCATGTATTTGGCTATTTCCTTTAGGGCAGGGGTGTCAAACTCATTCCACGGAGGGCCTTGTGTCTGCAGGTTTTTGGTCTTTCCTTTCAATAAAGCCCTAGACAACCAGGTGTGGGGAGTTCCTAACTAATTAGTGATGTTAATTCATCAATCAAGTATAAGGGAGGAGCGAAAACCCGCAGACACTCGGCCCCCCGTGGAATGAGTTTGACACCTGTGCTTTAGGGAATGCCTACTCGTGTGTTGATAACTCAATTCGCAACTGTACTCCTTCTAAACAACGCAATTTTTTAAACATTTGGCAAAGGGTAAAGACTACAAAACTTAGTCCACTCTGTTCGTAATAAATTATAGTTTTGGGAACAGAAAACTGTTGAGATCAAATGTTTCATCGATGAGAACGTTTGTCAGAATTTCGTCCACAATCCATCTCGCTCCATTTTCTCCCACTGGCCACTGGGTCTTCTCTAACCACCATATAAGGTAGTGAGTGGAAACGCCAAGCGGATGCTTCACATTTATACATCCGCTTAAATATCTTTATCATTGCTCTATCTGTGGCGGAATACCTTCTTGACATGGTCGTGGAAGACTGGAGCCCAATCCTATGAACCCAAATCAAGTAGAGCCACCTAGCGGTGAGTCTGTGCAGACGGGGACAAGCACAATGGCAGCAGCTGCATCACGCAGTTAATCAAGTTGATATCAGTCCGTTCTGAGAAGTAAACTATTGGAAGAGGCCTGCAAACGAGTAAGTTTCCCACAGCTATTACAGTTGAATCAGTTTATTGCCATTTCAAAGTTAACGGATTGTAGCTACTTATGTGACTGACACGGTGCAGTTCTCAGGTGACTAGGACGAAAGTGCGCTGTGCCATGGCGTCAGTGCGTGTGGCTGTCCGTGTACGACCCTTGATCAAAAGGTCTGTATACTGATGGAGTCAGTCAATACGCACTATGGCAACGTTAATGAACAGTATTTCCAGCACTTCTACACAGTTTGACATTACCTATTATTCTTCTCTTGGGTACATGGAGCGGCATTTTGAAAACAGTATAAGTGGAAAGTAAAAATGTTGCAGTTTTAAAGTAACTGTTCAGTTACTATCTCATATGTTCATATTCTGTTAACTCCTACCCAAATAATGTTGTTGACTCATCCTATAGTGGTATTTGTGGCCAAGGCATACATTCTAGAAAAAACACTTCCAAAAACTCCACCTCAAGCAGCCCGTTTAAAACATCAATCAAGTTTATTTTATATAGCCCTTCGTACATCAGCTAATATCTCGAAGTCCTGTACAGAAACCCAGCCTAAAACCCCAAACAGCAAGCAATGCAGGTGTAGAAGCACGGTGGCTAGGAAAAACTCCCTAGAAAGGCCAAAACCTAGGAAGAAACCTAGAGAGGAACCAGGCTATGAGGGGTGGCCAGTCCTCTTCTGGCTGTGCCGGGTGGAGATTATAACAGAACATGGCCAAGATGTTCAAAATGTTCATAAATGACAAGCATGGTCAAATAATAATCAGGAATAAATGTCAGTTGGCTTTTCATAGCCGATCATTAAGAGTTGAAAACAGCAGGTCTGGGACAGGTAGGGGTTAGATAACCGCAGGCAGAACAGTTGAAACTGGAACAGCAGCAAGGCCAGGTGGACTGGGGACAGCAAGGAGTCATCATGCCCGGTAGTCCTGACGTATGGTCCTAGGGCTCAGGTCCTCTGAGAGAGAGAAAAAAAGAGAAGGATAGAATTAGAGAGAGCATAATTAAATTCACATAGGACACTGGATAAGACAGGAGAAGTACTCCAGATATAACCAACTGACCCTAGCCCCCCGACACAAACTACTGCAGCATAAAACAGCATAAAACATGCTTGCGATTTCCTCAGAGGATGATGTCTGGACAATCAGCAGTCTACTCACCTTAATATTTTTAATGACCAGTATACACCTCCACCATTCTGTTGTTGGGGTGCTTCCACACTATCAACACAGAAAATCTGCTTTTTAACATACTTTTTAACAAAAATTTGTCAGGATAACGATTTCACTTGTCTTTTAATTATAGGTCATATTTCATAGACATTTGTGAACATTGGACAATCACTTTAAAGGTTGACTTTGGGTAAAAACTCAAATACTTGATTTAAACTGTGTAACTGATTTAATGTACTATCACAGGCTTTCCTAAACTCATATCCCCTTTTTCAACTAGGCCTTTATTTTTTTATTTTACTTTTATTTAACTAGGCAAGTCAGTTAAGAACAAATTCTTATTTTCAATGACGGCCTAGGAACAGTGGGTTAACTTCTTTGTTCAGGGGCAGAAGGACAGATTTTTACCTTGTCAGCTCAGGGATTCAATCTTTTTTTTTTTTTTTTTTTTTTTTTTTTTTTTCTGGGGGGTGGATCAGCTTAATATTGCGGAAAGAATGTTGCTTCCAATGTAATTGTCTGCATCATTTCCAATCCCCCATATTTTTTGGGGTAAATATATATATCCATTCACGTATGCATACATATACACATATATACATACACATACCTACATAGACATACATACTTTTTTTAAAGAGTATACCTTTATTATTATTCCCCGCAAACCCTACCACCGATCCCCCAATTGGAGTAAACTGATAAACATTTCTGTTTTTACCTTCAATTTATACATCTTATACACATTTTACAGACAGTCTACTTTATAATAGTTCTCTCTTGTTTGTTCTTAGTCCTTCCTCTATTTCTGTTGTCCATCCAGTTTGATTTCCACTTGTAACTGTGCTATTTCACAATAGCTCCGCACCTATACACATTTCACAGATCCCGTATGCCCTACATTGTTTATCTTGTTATTAGTCCCACTCTTCAGCTCCACTCAACCTTTCCCATCTATCTTCCAACATCATCCATTTCGGATTTTTATTTGCCATATATTTTTCAACTGTGCTGTGATGCTTCACAAAAGATTTGAATCTTCCTATTCTCATAGCTTCCACGGATTGTAAATTAAAAATAAACGTTTTTGCTAAAATAATTATTATATTATTGATTGATTGACTATGGCTTTTCAGATCCCCCAGTATTGCTATCTGTAGCGTTAGTTCTACGCAAATGTTGCAATTCTTCAACCATTCCTGGACCTGTGACCAAAAACGAGCTACATGCGGACAATACCAAAATAAATGGTCTAATGACTCTGCCTCCTCACAGCAGAATCTACAGAGCTGGGAAGATTGTATCCCCCATATATATAACATTCTATTAGTTGCAAGAATTTTGTACAATAATTTAAATTGAAAAATTCGAAGTTTTGAATCCGGCGTTGTTTTGCGTATCAATTCATAAACCACGTGCCATGGAATGGGTACATCGAAAATCTCTTCCCAACTATTTTGCAATTTATATGGCACAGCTGTACGTTTTTTGGTCCTTAAATGAAATTGGTATATGTTTTTATTTATCACACTTTTCTTTAACCATTTATGTTCTTTAATATAAGGCCGACATACAAGTTCCTTACTTTTATCCCCTTCCACCTGCCTCTTCCATTTTTGTGGTAATGCTGCAATTAATTGGTTGTAATTTTGGGTAGAGCAGACATTTCCATATGTCTGTGTTAGCTGCATGTGTGACATTACTCCACCAGTCCTATTTATGATATCATTCACAAAAATTATACCTTTTTTAAACATTTCTTCGATAAATACATTTTTTTTATCAATTACTATATTTGAATTTAACCACAAGATTTGTTGTACTATTTGTTCCGTCCTTTCAGGTGGATTAAACTGAAATTGCAACCAACTTTCTAAGGCTTGTTTAAAAAATAAAGATATTTTGGAGATTATTTCCTTTTCAAGCAACCGAAAGTGAGCAGGTGTAATCTGAATAAAGGGAAAAAGGCCCTTCTTGAACATAGGATGAGACATTCGTACCAATCTACTAGAGAACCAGTTTGGATTTAAGTATAACTTTTGTATGACTGATGCCTTTAGTGAGAGGTCTAATGCTTTAATATTTAATAATTTCTGCCCTCCGAATTCATATTCGTTATATAAATAGGCCCTTTTAATTTTATCTGGCTTGCCGTTCCAAATAAAATTGAATATTTTTTGTTCATATAATTTAAAAAGCAGGTCACTAGGTGTAGGCAAAACCATAAGCAAATAGGTAAACTGTGATATGATTAAAGAGTGAATCAGGGTGATTTTCCCACATAGACAGGTATTTTCCTTTCCATGGTAGCAAGATCTTATCTATTTTTGCTAACTTTCTATAAAAATGTATTGGAGTGAGATCATTTCTTTCTTTTGGGATTTGTATACCGAGTATGTCCACATCACCGTCAGACCATTTAATTGGTAAACTACATGGCAATGTAAAATGTGTATTTTTTAGTGATCCAATACGTAATATGGTACATTTATCATAATTTGGTTTTAATCCAGAGAGGATAGCAAATGTATCTAGATCCTCTAAGAGGCCGTGGAGAGATTCTAGTTGTGGTTTTAAAAGAAAACATGAATCATCAGCGTACAATGACAGCTTAGTTTTTAGGCCCTGGATTTCTAATCCCTTAATATTAATGTTTGATCTAATTTTAACAGCTAACATTTCGATGGCAATAATAAATAGATATGCCGATAGTGGACAACCTTGTTTTACTCCTCTAGATAGTTTAAAACTTTCTGAGATGTAGCCATTATTTACTATTTTACACTATACATAATTTTTACCCATTTTATAAGAGATTCCCCAAAATTGAAATATTCTAGGCATTTATATATAAACTCCAGTCGTACTTTATCAAAAGCCTTTTCAAAATCAGCTATGAAAACCAGGCCTGGTGTCCTCGATATTTCATAGTGTTCCATTGTTTCCAGTACTTGCCTTATATTATCTCCAATGTATCGTCCATGTAAAAAACCTGTCTGATTAGGATGAATAATATCTGACAACTTTTTTTATTCTATGCGCCAAGTATTTTGCTAGGATTTTTGCATCACAACACTGAAGTGTAAGAGGTCTCCAATTTTTTAAATGGACTGGATCTTTAAATATACCACTTGGGTCCTGTTTCAGTAATAATGATATCACATCTTCTTGTTGCGTGTCTGATAATCTATCATTTATATAGGAGTGGTTAAAACAAGCTAATAATGGTCCTTTGACTATATCAAAAAAATGTTTGTATACTTCCACTGGTATGCCATCCAGTCCTGGAGTTTTCCCATCCTTAAAGGCCCCAATTGCATCAAGTAGTTCCTCCTCTGTAATTAGGCCTTCACATGAGTCTTTCTGTACAGATGTTAATTTTACATTATTATTAGGGAAAAAATCCATACAATTAGTTTCAGTTAGTGGAGATGGAGGAGCCTGAAACGGAAATATATTCTTAAAGTACTTTACTTCCTCTTTCAAAATATCATTTGGTGAATCATGCGTGACTCCATCATTTGTAACAAGTTTTAATACGTTTTTTTTGGTAGCATTTCTATATTGACGATTGAAAAAGAATTTGGTGCATTTTTCCCCATATTCCATCCAGTTCGCTTTATTTTTGTAATATATTACACTGGATCTTTCTTGAATAAGTTCCTCCATTTCTTTTTGTTTTTCCTCTAACTTATTCTGTGCCTCTATGGTACTGTTTTTATTGTTATCTAACTGTACTGTTAGTCCTTCAATTTCCTTTGTTAATATGGACTCTTTTGATCGAAATTGCTTTTGTTTTATAGATGAGTACTGAATTGCATGGCCTCTAAAGGCACACTTAAAAGTGTCCCATACAATATGGGGATCTGCTGTACCTATGTTATGTCTAAAAAAGTCAGTTATAAATTCTTCTGTCCTAGTTCTAAACAATTTATCATCTAGTAGGCTTTGATTAAATTTCCAATATCCTCACCCACGTGGAAATTCTGTAAGAGTAATATATATGCCAATTATGTGATGGTCCGACCGCATTCTGTCCCCTATCAAACACTTTTTAACTTTTGGTGCCAGAGAGAATGATATAAGAAAGTAGTCAAGGCGACTAGCTTGATTAAGCCTCCGCCATGTATATCTCACTAGGTCAGGGTATTTAAGTCTCCATATATCCACTAATTCCAATATATCCATGACATTCCTAATTTCCTTAAGTGCCTGAGGGTGATAGTTTGTAGTGTGATTTCCTTTCCGGTCCATAGAGGTATTTAAGACCGTATTAAAATCTCCCACTATAATAATAGAGTCTAGTGTTGCTTGTAGAGTTGATACATTCTTATATATATTGTCAAAGAAGCTTGGATCATCATTATTCGGACCATATAGGTTAATAAGCCATATATGTTTATTGTCCAATAACATATTTAAAATAATCCATCTACCTTGAGGATCTGTTTGGACAAGTTGCACATTTGGATCAAAGTTATTATTAATTAAAACCATCACCCCTTTTGAATTTCTTTGCCCATGGGAGAAATATATTTTGCCCCCCCAGTTCTTTTTCCACAAAACTTCATCTAAAACTGTCGAATGGGTTTCCTGTAAACAGTAGATATTATAATCCTTCTCTTTTAGCCAGGTAAATACTGATCGTCTTTTCTTATTGTCTGCTAAGCCATTACAATTGTAACTGGCTATACTTATTTCACCACTTACCATAATGAGACACACCTTTCAATTATTTTTATCAAAATATATGTTTGTAAACGTCCTATTAAAAAGTAACATAATGATTGAGTGTCTATATAGTTGTACCATGACATTTGCATCTCCACTAAGCAAACCTCCAATTGGTCCCCACTATTCCACCCGCCAAAAGCCCCCATCTCGAGTTGGGTTGTCATCCCAATGCCCGGCAGACCACCCCCGACCCCCCGCATCGCACAGCCCCGGACCGACTGGGATCCATCCTTCGAAAAGTGCACACAGCACCATCCACCGAACCGAAGCAGATCCATTGCCAAATGCATTTCCATCGCCCTCACCTCGATTTTTATTACATATTGCTGTGAATCATCCTCTATAGTCCCTAACATATTTTACTTCTTCCTTCACAACAGTTGTGGGATACACACATACACCCACACACATTCAGCCCTTACCCCCACACAACCATAAGCTCACCCTCTCAACAATTGCACCATCCCAGAGCCCAACTCAAGATGGGTCATGATTTACAAATGTACTTGCAGTTGCAGCTGCATGAGAAGGCCTGCAAGACCGCACAAAAAATGAGCATAAATGTAGAGATTTATTTACCATTGTCACATCCTAGATGATGGAGGTCAAATGTACACCTTCTTCCTGAAACACCCACAATACGGTCATCCATTTTGACCATGTTCCCAAGCATCTCCATGCAGTCCGATTGGTTTCGTGCCACCAGGGCCACAATAATATACCCCCTCTCAATCTTGCAACCTTTCGATTACTAGTCCAACGCTCTAACCACTGGCCTATGTACAGTCATGTTGACATATCAGCATATTTTTTTGTTATATGACTTAGCCCTTTAATGGACTAAAGAAGCCTAATGTTACTCTTCATATTGTTAGGGTTCCCACATAGCCATATGTCCATGTTACAGCGCTTGTTTAGGGAAAACAGAGCAGAGTCCACAATCTGTGCTAATCATCTGCGTCTACGAACACCTGTGTGCAATAGGAATACACAAATGTGTTGTCACTGAAAAAAAGGAGGGGACTTTATGTTTCTAGAACAATAATGCAATTGAGAATTGATTCACGTTTAGATGGAGTATTTGGCTGCCACAGCCAATTCTCCCCTAAACAGAACATCTAAGGTCCTTGGACTATAAAGGTGTGTAGTAATATAACCGTGTTGTAAAATAAAATGATTTCTTGCTGATATTGAACATGCGTTCCTTATGTTTCCTAAACCAAACCGTAAGCGTTAACATTTTGAGCAAGCGTTGGGGCTCTTAATAAAACTCCCCCGGCCAGAAGATACTATCGTCAATAGGGGCTAAATGTAGTTGGCGTCTAAATGGGCTAGATATGACTCAGCATATGAACGAAGGCTATATATGTTTTGATATAGTCATGATTCGCACAACACATTTTGAAGTCCAATGGTGATTTTTCAAAGAATAACTGCACAGTTCAAACTCTTCTTACCTGATAAGAGGGGAATTTCTGATTCAAGTAAATTATCATCACGACACTGACTGTATTTATCAAGGCACTACCAATCAATTGGCTGTAGGCCACATTGGGCATTGTATTCAGTTTTCTACAGAAAACAGCCTGACTGACTTCAAGTAAACTGCTCAAAAGTCTACATTAATTTCACAGAGAAAAGGAAGTGTCTGCGAAGGTCATTATCCACATGGAGGGGAGCACCACTTCTATAGATTGCAACAAAAAGGTGAATTATTGATTCATTTCAATGCTATATATATACACTGCTCAAAAAAATAAAGGGAACACTTAAACAACACAATGTAACTCCAAGTCAATCACTCTTCTGTGAAATCAAACTGTCCACTTAGGAAGCAACACTGATTGACAATAAATTTCACATGCTGTTGTGCAAATGGAATAGACAAAAGGTGGAAATTATAGGCAATTAGCAAGACACCCCCAATAAAAGAGGGGTTCTGCAGGTGGTGGCACATCAATGCGAGCTGTGGCAAGAAGGTTTGCTGTGTCTGTCAGCGTAGTGTCCAGAGCATGGAGGCGCTACCAGGAGACAGGCCAGTACATCAGGAGATGTGGTGGAGGCCGTAGGAGGGCAACAACCCAGCAGCAGGACCGCTACCTCCGCCTTGGTGCAAGGAGGAGCACTGCCAGAGCCCTGCAAAATGACCTCCAGCAGGCCACAAATGTGCATGTGTCAGCATATGGTCTCACAAGGGGTCTGAGGATCTCATCTCGGTACCTAATGGCAGTCAGGCTACCTCTGGCGAGCACATGGAGGCCTGTGCAGCCCCACTAAGAAATGCCACCCCACACCATGACTGACCCACCGCCAAACCGGTCATGCTGGAGGATGTTGCAGGCAGCAGAACGTTCTCCACGGCGTCTCCAGACTCTGTCACGTCTGTCACATGTGCTCATGTGCTCAGTGTGAACCTGCTTTCATCTGTGAAGAGCACAGGGCGCCAGTGGCGAATTTGCCAATCTTGGTGTTCTCTGGCAAATGCCAAACGTCCTGCACGGTGTTGGGCTATAAGCACAACCCCCACCTGTGGACGTCGGGCCCTCATACCACCCTCATGGAGTCTTTCTGACCGTTTGAGCAGACACATGCACATTTGTTGGAGGTCATTTTGCAGGGCTCTGGCAGTGCTCCTCCTTGCACAAAGGCGGAGGTAGCGGTCCTGCTGCTGGGTTGTTGCCCTCCTACGGCCTCCTCCACATCTCCTGATGTACTGGCCTGTGTCCTGGTAGCACCTCCATGCTCTGGACACTACGCTGATAGACACAGCAAACCTTCTTGCCACAGCTCGCATTGATGTGCCATCCTGGATGAGCTGCACTACCTGAGCCACTTGTGTGGGTTGTAGACTCCGTCTCATGCTACCACTAGAGTGAATGCACCGCCAGCATTCAAAACTGACCAAAACATCAGCCAGGAAGCATAGGAACTGAGAAGTGGTCTGTGGTTACCACCTGCAGAACCACTCCTTTATTGGGGGTGTCTTGCTAATTGCCTATAATTTCCACCTTTTGTCTATTCCATTTGCACAACAGCATGTGAAATCTATTGTCAATCAGTGTTGCTTCCTAAGTGGACAGTTTGATTTCACAGAAGTGTGATTGACTTGGAGTTACATTGTGTTGTTTAAGTGTTCCCTTTATTTTTTTGAGCAGTGTATATAAGCATAAAAAAAAACAGACAATGTTTAAGAGACATTTTTGTACAAATATCGGGACCAACTAAAGGCTCTAGAATGAGGATGACATGCTGCACAATGACTAAAATAACAATACCTCTCCTGTTTTATAAATTAATCTAAGCAATTATGCTTGTAGCACCTTTCCAAAGGCACCCCTGGCACTGGCCTGAAGGAAAGAGGCAGACAGTCATTCTCCTATGATTTCTCCTATGATTCTACCGATGTCGGAAGCACCAACTTTGTGCCTCAGGAGAAGGTATAGAACACACACACACCTCTAAACCTACAGCCACTCTCAAGCCAAGTGGTAAGCTGTTGGTTACAACTTCATCAGCTATACTCTGTGGTGTGTGTGTTCTCTTTTCTACATGGAGAAGAGGCTGTACATCTTATCTTCAGCTCCAGACTTGAGTCCTGCAGTGATGTTCTTCAAGCTCTTTGTACTCGAGAGCAGAACCCTCAGATACCGCCTGAACTCACCCCGTTTTCACACATGCTTCAGGCTTAACCCCTATTTCACCTCTTACTCTCACCCCCAGGGCCCTCTTCAACCACCCCCATCACTGTTGCACCCCATATGATTACATATAGGACACCTCTATGCTCCTCTCTCACCACTGTCTACTAAGATTCCAGTGTTTTGTACACCATGCACTGTCTGAGGCTGTATATAATACTATACATGTTCAAGTAAGACCAACTCTTGTGAACCTGTCCCGAACCATTGCATACTCTGTACCTAAAACCAAATCAAATGTTATTTGTCACATGCGCTGAATACAATGGGTAAACCTTACAGTGAAATGGTTACTTACAAGCCCTTAACCAACAATGCAGTTTTTTTTAAATGCCTGGAGAGAAAAAAATGCCTGAAAACAAATAAATATATAAAACAAATAATTAAAGAGCAGCAGTCAAATAACAATAGCGTGGCTATATACAGGGTGGTACCGGTACAGAGTCAAGGTGTGGGGGCACCAGTTGAGGTAATATGTATATGTAGTTATTAAAATGACTATGCATGGATGATAACAAAGAGCAGCAGCAATGAAAAAGAGGGGTGGGGGAGGCAGTGCAAATAGTCTGGGTAGCCATTTGATTAGATGTTCAGAAGTCTTGTGGCTTGTTTAGCTGTTTAGAAGCCTCTTGGACCTAGACTTTGCACTCCGGTACCGCTTGCCATGTTGTAGCAGAGAGAACAGTCTATGACTAGGGTGGCTAGAATCTGACAATTTTTAGGGCCTTCCTCGGACACCGCCTGGTCTAGAGATCCTGGATGGCAGGAAGCTTGACTCCAGTGATGTACTGGGCCGTACGCACTACCCTCTGTAGTGCCTTGCGGTTGGAGGCTGAGCAGTTACCATACCAGGCAGTAATGCAACCATTCAGGATGCTCTCGATGGTGCAGCTGTAGAACCTTTTGAGGATCTGGGGACCCATGCAAAATCTTTTCAGTCTCCTGAGGGGGAATAGGGTTCTGTTGGGGTCTGAGAATATGAAATATACTTATTCATGTCACTGAGGGAGAGAAGGTAATGTATAACGTTTACATTATATCAGGTATCCTATTGATATATTGAGTGCAGGGAAGTGATCACATGTGGCAGGCATTGATAAGGGGAGAGAGCCATGGATTAGTGATGAAGGGGGGTCGAGATCAGGTCAGGTTACATTAAGGGAGAAATAAGTTTATGGCTGATTTACTTTGTCCTGCCTAGCAGTAAAGACAAACAAGATGTTTGTTCAGATGTGTAGGAGGAGACTCAGCCTAGGAGAAAGGGTTAAATATCAGTGCTTCTGTGAACAATGTCTTTGTCTAATGCAGCTGTATTGATCCTCTGGGAAGAATAAACTTGGTTAACCTTTCATAGTGTCAGTTGAGTTTTTACTCTGAGAATTAGTCCGTAACAGTGCCCTCATCATGATTGTCTTGGTGTGCATGGACCATGTTATTTTGTTGGTGATGTTGAAGCTCCACTACAGCCCCATCGATGAAAATGGGAGCGTGCTTGGTCCTCCTTTTCCTATAGTCCACAATCATCTCATTTGTCTTGATCACGATGAGGGAGAGGTTGTTGTCCTGGCACCACATGGACAGGTCTCTGATCTCCCTATAGGCTGTCTCGTCTGTGATCAGGTCTGTTGTGTCATTGGCAAACTTGATGATGGTGTTGGAGTCGTGCCTGTCCATGCGGTCATGAGTGAACAGGGAGTACAGGAGGGAACTGAGCACACACCCCTGAGGGGGCCCCGGTTCCTCTCTAGGTTTGTTCCTAGGTTCTGGCCTTTCTAGGGAGTTTTTCCTAACCACCGTGCTTCTACACCTGCATTGCTTGCTGTTTGGGGTTTTAGGCTGGGTTTCTGTACAGCACTTTGTGACATCAGCTGATGTAAGAAGGGCTTTATAAATAAATTTGATTGATTGAGGATCAGCGTGGTGGATGTGTTAATCTTACAGCCTGGGGGTGGCCCGTCAGGAAGTCCAGGATCCAGTTGTAGAGGGAGGTGTTTAGTCCCAGGGTCCTTGGCTTAGTGATGAGCTTTGAGTGCACTATGGTGTTGAACGCTGAGCTGTAGTCAATGAATAGCATTCTCAAAAAGGTGTTCTTTTTGTCCAGGTGGGAAAGGGCAGTGTGGAGTGCAATAGAGATTGCATTATCTGTGGATCTGTTGGGACGGTATGCAAATTGGAGTGGGTCTAGTGTTCCTGGGACAATGGTGTTGATATGAGCCATGACCAGCCTTTCAAAGCACTTCATGGTTACATATGTGAGTGCTATGGGTCGGTCTTTTTCCTATTTTGTTGCATTACAACCTGTATTTAAATATTTTTATTTGGATTTCATGTAATTGACATACACAAAATAGTCCAAATTGGTGAAATGAAAAAAATAACTTGTTTAAAAAAAATGGAAAAGAGGTGCGTGTACATGTATTCGCCCCCTTTGCTATGAAGCCACTAAATAAGATCTGGTGCAACTAATTCCCTTCAGAAGTCACATAATTAGTTAGATTGCACACAGGTGGGCTTTATTTAAGTGTCACATGATCTCAGTGTATATACACACCTGTTCTGAAAGGCCCCAGAGACTGCAACACCACTAAGCAAGGGACACAACCAAGCAAGTGGCACTATAAAACCAAGGAGCTCTCCAAACAGGTCAGAGACAAAGTTGTGGAGAAGTACAGATCAGGGTTGAGTTCTAAAAACATCAGAAACTTTGATCATCCCATAGAGCACCATTTAAATCCATTATAAAAAAATGGAAAGAATATGGCACCACAACAAACCTACCAAGAGAGGGCCGCCCACCAACATTCACGGACCAGGCAAGGAGGGCATTAATCAGAGAGGCAACAAAGGTACCCATAGATAACCCCGAAGGAGCTGCAAAGGTCCACAGCGGAGATTGGAGTATCTGTCCATAGGATCAATTTAAACCGTACACTCCACAGAGTAGGGCTTTACAGAAGAGTGGCCAGAAAAAAGCCATTGCTTAAAGAAAAAAAATAAGCAAACATGTTTGGTCTTCGGCATGTGGGAGACTCCCCAAACATATGGAAGAAGGTACTCTGGTCAGATGAAACTCAAATGTAGCTTTTTGGCCATCAAGGAAAACGCTATGTCTGGCGTAAACCCAACACCTCATCCCGGGGACACCATACCCACAGTGAAGCGTGGTGGCAGCATCATGCTGTGTAGAGGTTGACAGATTCCGATTTTTCAAAGCCGATACCGATTAATCAGCCATTTTTTAAAATTTTATATATTTGTAATAATGACAATTACAACAATACTGAATGAACAATGAACACTTTTGTTTTAACTTAATATAATACATAAATAAAATATATTTAGTCTTAAATAATTAAACATGCTCAATTTGGTTTAAATGCTGGAAAAACACAGTTTTAGAGAACAAAGTATAAGTGCCATGTAAAAAAAAGCTAACGTTTAAGTTCCTTGTTCAGAACATGAAAGCTGGTGGTTCAATATTCCCAGTTCTTCAATATTCCCAGTTAAGAAGTTTTAGGTTGTAGTTATTATAGGAATTATGATGCGTTGACTATTTCTCTCTCTACCATTTGTATTTCATATACCTTTGACTATTGGATGTTCTAATAGGCACTTTGGTATTGCAAGCCTAATCTCAGGAGTTGATAGGCTTGAACACATGAACAGTGTGTGAATCAAGCATTGCTAAGAGCTGTTGGCAAACGCAGTAAAGTTTGAATGAATGCTTACGAGCCTGCTGCTGCCTACCACTGCTCAGTCACTGCTATATCAAATCATAGACATAATTATAATATAATAAACACAGAAATACGAGCCTTTGGTTATTAATATGGTCAAATCCAGAAACTATAATTTCGAAAACAAAACGTTTATTCTTTCAGTGAAATACGGAACCGTTCCGTATTTTATCGAACGGGTGGCAACCCTAAGTCTAAATATTGCTGTTACATTGCACAACCTTCAATGTTATGTCATAATTATGTATAATTCTGGCAAATTAGTTTGCAACGAGCCAGGCGGCCCAAACCGTTGCATATACCCTGTCTCTGCATGCAATGAACGCAAGAGAAGTGACACAATTTCCCTAGTTAATATTGCCTGCTAACATGAATTTCTTTTAACTAAATATGCAGGTTTAAAAAAATATACTTCTGTGTTTTGATTTTAAGAAAACCATTGATGTTTATTGTTAGGTACATTAGTGCAACGAATGCGCTTTTGTTAAAACATCACCCGTTTGGTGAAGTAGGCTGTGATCCGATGATAAATTAACAGGCACTGCATTGATTATATGCAACACAGGACAAGCTGTGGTTGATGATATTACTAGGTTAACTAGTAATTGTTAAGATTGATTTTTTAAATTTTTATAAGATAAGTGTAATGCTAGCTAGCAACTTACCTTGGCTCCTTGCTGCATTCGCGTAACTGGTGGTCAGCCTGCCACACAGTTTCCGCCTGGAATGCGATATAATTTTAGTCCAAAAATGCAGATTACCGATTGTTATGAAAATGTGAAATCGGCCCTAATTAATCGGTATGGCCAACTAATCGGTCGACCTCTAATGCTGTGGGGATGTTTTTCATCGGCACGGACTGGGAAACTGGTCAGAATTGAAGGAATGATGGATGATGCTAAATACAAGGAAATTCTTGAGGGAAACCTGTTTCAGTTTTCCAGAGATGTGAGACTGGGACTGCTAAAGCAACACTCGAGTGGCTTAAGGGGAAACATTTAAATGTATTGGAATGGCCTAGTCAAAGCCCAGACCTCAATCCAATTGAGAATCTGTGGTATGACTAAAATATTGCTGTACACCAGTGGAACCCATCTAACTTGAAGGAGCTGGAGCAGTTTTGCCTTGAAGAATGGGCAAAAATCCCACTGGCTAGATGTGCCAAGCTTATAGAGACATACCCCAAGAGACTTGCAGCTGTAATTGCTGTAAAAGGTGGCTCTACAAAGTATTGACTTTTTGGGTGGGGGGGTGAATAGTTATGCATGCTCAAGTTTTCTGTTTTTTTGTTGTCTTGTTTCACAAAAAAAAAATATGTTGCATCTTTGAAGTGGTAGGCATGTTGTGTAAATCAAATGATACAAACCCCCAAAAATCTATTTTAATTCCAGGTTGTAAGGCAACAAAATAAGAAAAATGCCAAGGGGGGTAAATACTTTCGCAAGCTGCTGTAGGCCGGTTACCTTAGTGTACTTGGGCACAGGGACTATGTTGGTCTGCTTGAAACATTTTGGTATTACAGACTCCGACAGGGAGAGGTTGAATATGTCAGTGAAGACACTTGCCAGTTGGTCAGCGCATATAGTTGCAGGTGTTTAAGGACTTGCACTGTGATGTTTCTGTGTCATTGCAGGTGTTTAAAGACTTGGGCTGTGATATCCTGGAGGCAGCGTTTGATGGTTATAACGCCTGTGTGTTCGCCTATGGACAAACGGGATCAGGGAAGTCTCATACTATGATGGGAAGCCCAGTAAGTCACTTTTGAGAAGCCATGATAATATGCACTATTGTTGATTCACTCCGGTCACAGAGCTGTTTGTTGAGTTAGTGTTTGTGCCACAGAGATCCTATTAAATAATATGCAGTTCTATGTAGTGTTGCCTTCAATTATTTCAATTCAATCAATTCTGTAAGAAACCCTTAAGTTCCAATTTTCCTAATTTAAAACACTTTCTTCCTGAATGAACCATTTCTATCCATTTTTTAAATATCTCTCTCTAACTGGATCCTGGACTTCCTGACAGGCCGCCCCCAGGTTGTAAGGGTAGGCAACAACACATACGCCACTCTGATCTTTAACACGGGGGCCCCTCAGGGGTGTGTGCTCAGTCTCCTCCTGTACTCCCTGTTCTCCCTGTTCACTCATGACTGCATGGCCAGACACAACTCCAACACAATCAAGTTTTCTAATGACACTACAGTGGTAGGCCTGATAGCTTATAGGGAGGAGGTCAGAGCCCTGGCTGTGTGGTGCCAGGACAACAACCTCTCCCTCATCGTGGTCAAGACAAAGGAGATGATTATGGAATACATGAAAAGAGGACCGAGCACGTCCCCATTCTCATCGACGGGGCTGTAGTGGAGCTTCAAGTTCCTTGGTGTTCACATCACCAACATACTATCATGGTCCAAGCACACACAGAGAGTTGTGAAGAGGGCACGGCAAAGCATATTTCCCCTCAGGAGACTGAAAAGATATGGCATGGGCCCCCAGATCCTCAAAAGGTTTGACAGCTGCACCATCGAGTGCATCCTGACCGGTTGCATCACTGCCTGGTATGGCAACTGCTCAGCCTCTGACCGCACGACACTACAGAGGGTAGTATGTACAGCTCAGTATCTTACTGGGGCCAAGCTTCCTGCCATCCAGGACCTCTATACCAGGCTGTGTCCGAGGAAGGCCCTAAACATTGTCAGACTCCAGCCACCCTTGTCATGGACTGTTCTCTCTGCTACTGCATGGCAAGCGGTACCAGAGCGCCACGTCTAGGTCCAAGAGGCTTCTACCCCAAGCCATAAGACTCCTGAACGGCTAATCAAAGGGCTACCCAGACCCCTCTTTTACGCTGCTGCTACTCTATTTATTTGCTATGCATAGTCACTTTAACTCTACCTAAATGTACATATTACTTCGACTAACTAAAGCCTCACTATTGTTATTTTACTGCTGCTGTTAAATATTTGTTACTCTTATTTTCAATGTTACTTTTTTTTCTTCTTAATAAAGCATTGTTGGTTAAGGGCTTGTAAGTAAGCATGTCACTTTAAGGTCTACACCTGTTGAATTCGGAGCATGTGACATAAAATTTGATTTGTTTCTCTCCACTAATCAGAAAATGTGATGAGTGGAGCCGTCTGAGTCCTGTCCATTTACTGTCTCTCTCCCATATCTCTTTTTGCACAGGAAACACTCAGTACACAAATTCAGACCGTCTGAGGCTAATGAGTTTTCTGCTTGTCTAACCACCAGGAGACTTTTATACAAGGTCAACAGCACCATACAGAGCTGCTGTCAACATGTAGGATAATCATACAGGGCTGTTAATAACATTATTCACTATCTGCTGTGTGTGCTAATTAGAAACAAGGACAGGACATCACAAATCAGAGTGGACCGACGTGCTGTTACGCCTCAGTGACGCTAACTCCACATTAGATGCCCTGGCTGGCTGGCTAGTTGGTATTTGTAGGCTGTTAAAGCAGTTGCCTGAATGGATGAGTCAGTGTGTGTGTACAGGACAGAAGAGGAGGTGGAATATAGGAAACGTTTTACCACACACAGCCTCTAATGGTGATCAGGGATAGTACTAAGGTTAATCAAATACAGTTTTCATTTATTTATAATAAATGTAAATAATTCTGAAGGGCTTTATTATATAATTACAGTATGTATGTTTAGCAAATATAAATGTAAGTCCTCTCATACTTTCTACTGTTGCAGGGAGATAAAGGTCTGATTCCACGGATGTGTGAAGGCCTGTTCTGTCAGATATCAGAGGAGAGCCAGGGGGATGGGGCCTCCTTCCGCACAGAGGTCAGGTAAGAGTCAGCACTGCTGAGCAACAAACAGCAACCAGGATGCTGTCACGGAACATTTTATGGCGACGCAAGAGATGGCTACAAGGTACAGATTTCCTCTGGGGGACCAGTAGCAGTTTAAATACGTCTGGCAGACACCGTGGTCCAACGGTCTTGGCTGGAGGGCATATTAATTTAGCTCCTATCTAACAAGTAACTAATTACCTTAAAGTGAGGAATGGACAATGTGCGGCCATCTCTGTGGGTTTTTGCTGCGTTTACCTGGCTAGACTTTTAGCCAGTAGTGCAGATAAGAACAATATGTGGAGGATGCCCCAACTGGAAGTCTGAGGGACAATAGCTAGCTATCCGCTAGCTGAATTAATTGCTTAACCCCATAGAGGAGTGATAGCTGTTCTGACTGCCAATCCTCATAGGAGCTGAGCTAATTGCTACAGTAGCTGACCTGACTGGCAAGCCTTAAGCTTCTGCCTTAATAGACTTCTTCCCATTGTGAATGATTGAGGAGTACAGAGTGCATACAGTATGTCTGTATGCCAATGAGCATAAAGAAATGCTATAATTTAATATCTCCTGTCAGTAATAATTATTTAGGCTTTTATGACTAAATAAAAACATTTCCCCAGACACTGTCAGAATAAATGGGTTGTGAGAACTATTGTAATTCAATAAATATAATCTAGGTGTTTTAAAATGTTCTCAGGTGGAAGTTGTTTCAGCTTTCATTTGTGTACTCACAGAGAAATCATTGTGAGCATTAAAGTAGGCAGGTCGTTGACTCGAGTTTTCCAAACAACTGAGCAATAATATTCACTGTCATTTCCTCTCGCTAACAAACGAACAGAATCTCTGTTCAGGCTGTGAATATTATTTGCTCTGAAGTTAGTGTCTCTTTAATCTCTGTCAGTACAACAATCGATGAGAAAAAATCATGGATTTTAATGTGTTTTTCTGACATGGTTTAATTGGGTAATTTGTTAACTGAGAGCTGAAAATGAGCTTAAAAATACCATTTATGTCAGTGGATGATTTGGATCTAGTGATAAGTTGTGTCGATATTATTCTTATGGTTGAATGAAAGCAGCCATGTCAGTGTGACAGACATCAGGAAATGGAGTAGCTTTCTAACGTCTTCACAGACTGACGTAATTCTCTGAGGTGTGATAGTGGAATGAAGACAAGTAGTTTTAACCACAAATGGCAACCTCTTTAGAGCATGTAGCTACTGAAGTAAGCTTTCGGTAGATTGTTCTGCAGCCCGACGATGGTGACGTGAAATGTTCAATGTGTTTTTCTGTTAGTTACCTGGAGATCTATAACGAGCGTGTGCAGGATCTTCTCACGACTAAGAAGAGCCCAGAGAACAGGTCAGGACTCAAGGTCAGAGAACACCCCAAGGATGGGCCGTATGTGGAGGGTAAGACTTCCTCTCTCACAACCATACTATCGCATTGATTAAGAACAGACCAGTGGTATAATCTTAATGTTGACAAGCATATACATACAATGAATAGAGAGGGCACCTCCAGTCAAGTCAATGATGGCATAATGGGTGGACTGGCAGCCATTTTGAGTATAGGAAGTAAAAGCTGAAAGTGTACCCTTCAATTTGTGCTGTAATTTGTTGAGTCAACTCAACTGACACTACAAAAATACATTCCATTCTAAATTACCATTGCAATCCAGCATCAGTTGATAGAACATTTCAAAATACCATGGACATGATTGCATCACAATACCAGGCAGCCATTACGAGTATACCCATGACTTTACCAGTCAAATTACCAGGGTTAGAGCTTCCAAGACTATTCTATTCATTATATTACCCTTTACAGACAGAATGCCGGTACAGTGACGTGTCGATAGAAACAATTCATAACCTTTAAGACAATTTAAAAAAAGTTCTGCATCAGAAACATCTGTACTTTTTCAGACAGTAGAATTCTGCTCTGGCATAGAATGTTTTGTATGTTTCCCTGACCACAATAGACACCGCTGATTTTTACTGCAGTGTAATTTTTTATGGTATGGTAGCTAGATGTTTTATTTCTACAAAATGTCTTGGTAAGTCACAGTATTTAATTAACTTTAACATCCCTTTTTTTAGGAGAGTGGTCTGAGTGCTGGCAGCTGGAGATGATTTAATTGACAGTTCTGGTGATGGACGTTAGTCCCACTTCAGAAGCGGCATTCCTTTACAGACAAGTAAAATGGCTGTTCAGTGGCGCTTCGAAACAATCTCCAGAGGTTTCATGGCAGGCATTTAAAGTCTGAAAAGGGTATATTTCTGTTGACAAGGCTCCTTTCTCTAGTGAGATTCTCCTACTGGTCTGGGCCGTAGACAGACATGATGCTAACCAACACAGACAGGTCATAGTGGCTAACAGGATCTGAGCATGTCAGCATATGTGATGTGTCAGGTGTGATTCTCCTTGGTGTGTGTGTGTTCAGACCTGTCGAAGCACCTGGTTCAGAACTACAGGGATATAGAGAAGCTGTTGCATGCTGGGAAAGCCAGACGCACCACGTCGAGCACGGGCATGAATGATGTTAGCAGCCGCTCGCACGCCATCTTCACCATCAACTTCACACAGGTACACACACACACTGTCGGTGACCAAGTGTTCAGTACATATATTTTGATTAATATAACAATATATTCTACTTTTATCCAAAGCATCTCACTGTACATTGAGTCATAAAAATGTTTCTCTGTGTCACTGTGTGATCCCTGTAGGTAATTGAACCCACAACCATGCTTCCAACCTTATCAAGTGGTGTGTGTGTGGTTGACACTTTTGTATTTGTAAATACATTATCTTCTAGCCTTAGGGTGCAACCGAAGACCAGCCCTCAAGAGCCAGTTAGTCCATTTATTGAGTAAATTTGTCCAATATTAGTATCGAACATGTTTGCTTTGAGCCACATCCAGCTATACATGTTAAGTAGCACAGTATTGATTGTTAGCTCCCCTCTGTTAAATGGATGGTTTGCTTTGGATCTTTCTCTCCCTCCCTTCATCCATTCCCATGGATAACAGCTCTGAGTATATGTACCCATCTCCAGGCTCGTTTTGATGCAGAGCTGCCATGTGAGATGGTGAGTAAGATCCACCTGGTAGATTTGGCGGGCAGTGAAAGGGCTGACGCAACGTGCGCCACCGGTGCCAGGCTGAAGGAAGGAGCCAACATCAACAAGTCCCTGGTCACACTGGGCATTGTCATCTCTGCTCTTGGTAAATGATGCTTAGTACACACACACACACCAGGATTTCTGTTAGCCGATTACAAAGAAAGAAAAAAAATGTAAAGCCAATAAATAAAATAGCTGCTGGTCAATTGTCCGGGAGAAGAAAAACAATCGAATTGCAAAATGATGCTTTTTAGCCTATTCATTTTGGAAATTCTAGTCGATGGAAATGCATATCACTGTTCATGCTTATCAGTCTATAGGTTAATTTGCATAATTTCGTGGAATTAAATTGTTTTGCGTGTGAAGTATATTCGTTATGGATCTTATTTATCACACGGGTACAGGATACAGAGCCTTTGAGTGGAGAATCTGTCAGACAGCCCGAGAGCAGCTGCTACAGCATCTCAAACTGCATGCGTAGGCAACGCAAGTCAGGCTTCATCAGCGCGTCACACACCACTAATGAGCAGTATGCATTTTGAAAACATATACTTAATTATTTTGAAACCTGAACGTTTTACTACATGTTATGAGGCATGTCTTGCTTCATAGAAGCCTAGCCAAAACCAGACCATATCCGTGGAGGCAATTATTTTATATAAACCTTCTTTCATTGTCCAGTATCCAAAGGCACAATCCTAGTCATATTAGCAACCTATGTTAGTTGTTGCATATTTGATCTCCCCTCTTTCTAAATGCCCACAAAAAAATGCAGCAGATCAGAACGTTTGGCTTAAAATGTTGATTCACTATTGTTTCTTCACACAGCAATATTTTAACCTCTGTCATATGAAACCGCATTGCTGAGCTTTTGAAAATTGCATTATGGAACGAAGATTCACCTGTAGCCTACTGCCTTGTGCACATTGCTGAGCTTATTATGTGAAGAAACAATAGTGTATCAACATATTAAGCTAAACAGATCAGATAAATTATTTAAAGTTTTTTTTTAAATTACTTTTTGCACATTTTCCTCCCCAATTTCGTGATATCCAATTGGTAGTTACAGTCCTGTCCTATCGCTGCAACTCCCGTACGGACTCGGGAGAGGCGAAGGTCGAGAGCCATGGGTCCTCCAAAACAAGACCCTGCCAAGCCACACTGCTTCTTGACACACTACTTGCTTAACCCGGAAGCCAGCCGCACCAATGTGTTGGAGGATACACTGTACAACTGGCGACCGAAGTCCATTTACAGGCTCCCGGCCCACCACAAGGAGTTGCTAGAGTGTGATGGAACAAGGACATGCTGGCCAAACCCTTCCATAACCAGGATGACGCTGGGCCAATTGTCCACCGCCTCATGGGTCTCCCGGTCATGGCCGGTTGTCTGTAGTGGTGCCTCAAGCACTGCAATGCAGTGCCTTATACCGCTGCACCACTCGGGAGGTGGAATTACCATATCGCATTTAGAATTTCTAACGACTGTTGGTGGATGCACTAATCATGTTACGCACCCAATGCATATGGGTCCGGTACGTTTCTCAATGTCCATTTTAAATTAAAATTCTACAGTTCAAATGTCCAGTGCCACAAACCCTGACACAGACATGGTACACACACGTGCCACACCACATGCCTGATGCCAACCATGACACAACAACTTACTCATTTTAGACTCAGTAAGGCTATTAATAAGTTAATAACACCAATTAGACTCTGGATAAGGATTCATTTTTTTAAATCAGTCTGCTGCACAAGTGGTAGCTACATGTACCTATGATTCCATTTCTATCTGTCCAGTTTTGTGGCACATTCTTACATGCTTTTGTAGTTGGTTTTGGAGAGGATGTTTTTGTGTAATTTTCTATTTCAGTGTTGTGTGTGTCTCTACATGGAGGAGGAGTTGGAGGGGTTACCAAGAGGAAAAAGCAGCTCTTTGTCCCCCTATAAAGACTCTGTCCTAACCCCTCTTTCTGTCTGTGTGTGTCCTCCTAGATGATATAATTGGAGCATTAGGGAGTAAGTGAAGGCTCTCAGTCCTAGACCATGGGAAGATGAGGAAGCAGCTGTTTATCCCCTACAGAGACTGTTCTGACCAGGCTTTTTCTCTATCTCTCTTGGTCTCTCGCTCTGTGTCTGTGTGTGGCTGGAGGAGGAGATGGAGGGGGCTCCCACAAGGGAAAAAGGAAGAAGCAGCACTTCATCCCCTACAGAGATTCTGTTCTGACCTGGCTCCTGAAAGACAGCCTAGGAGGAAACTCCAAGACCATCATGATTGCAAGTATGTTTGATCTTAGTCAGTTGTATTCAAATTGGGGTCACAATCCTATATTTATAAAAATAAGAGTACATATTATAATGGACAATATACAGACTTTTTGAGAAGAATACATAGAAAAATAACATTTTGAGTAAATATAATTATTGGATGACTTGATTTTGATGAGATGAAAATGAATTGAAGGTTATTTCTTGTTGATGTAAAAATAGAAATGTACTGATTTTAAAGGTTGCCATTAGATTAAGGGTTGAGGTTGTGAAATAAATGGTGTCCCTACTGAAAAAGTTTGAATACCACTGATCTAATTCCTACCTCTGACACTACACAGTGTAACACATTCTTTGTTCCCTCCACCAAGCAGTTAAGCGATGCCTATACATGTTTATAAGGTGGAACTAGTAATGTAACCTATTTGGTGGGGAATTTTCATACTATTCCTTTGGGTATTACTGTTTAGCACAGCTGCTGATTTTAAATACAGGCTCGAGTTAAAGTTATCCTTCTTTGCGACGGATTTACGTTATATGGATTTTTACAATTTAATTTAGTATTTTTGGGGGGGAGATGTATATTAAATATGAAATCAATATTGAAAAGGACTGGAATTAGTCAACTATCATTTAATACATGATGGTTCTGACTTTTTTTTTTACATTCGTCGTGCCGGAATTCCAGAACTCCTGACCGTTGATATTTCAACTGTGTAAATATTCCAGAATAAATAGTGAAATTAATGAATTTTTTATGTTTAAAATATGTCATATATGAAACCTCAGGACACCAAATGTCAATTGTAATCAGACAAATGTATTGATTGATCCAGAATAAGACAATATTGTATTTTCGGCTTGTAAGACAGTAGTTGCCTGCCCAGCTAATGCCTGACCCAAACTACGCCTAAACTATATTGAAACTAAATTTGCACACATATTAGATGTAACCTAAAGACAAGATTAAATTGACAAAAGTCTGATGGGTATAAAATTGTCTTAATATCATTTAAAGAAAATAAAAATCTATGACCTTCCTAAACAAAATATTAATTAATTTCTTTGTGATATATTTTAAATGGATTTATTAGACTGGTCTATTGTTACTTGTGGACGCCTGGCTATTTTACTGTTAATATGCATACAGTCATTTTGAGGTAGAAATACAAAGTTTTTGTACTTTTGGGGTATTTATCTCAAAGTACTACTAAAATACACATATTTAGGAAAAGTCAGGGACAGGTATGTTTAAGGTTTTATTGAAATGAAGTTATTAAAATGACTAAATTGAAAACGGTCAGATTTTCGTGGTATTTCTACTGTTAACTTGGCCGCAGACAGTCGATCGTCTTACGTTTCAGTCATGGGATTATCATTTGCTTTAACTCCTGTACAGGGGATTTTTAGTAAGAGATGTGTTCCTGTCAATGTTCCCGCCCAGCTCTTTCTCCCGCTGACGTGAACTACAGTGAGACACTGAGCACGCTGCACTACGCTAACCGAGCTAAGAACATCGTCAACAAGCCCACAGTCAACGAGGACAGCAGTGTTACAGTCATCAGAAAACTGCAGGAGGAGATTGTCAGACTGAAAGGTCTAGTGGAGAAGAACAACCAGGTAGATGGGGAGGGTGGGTGTATGTGTTAAAGCATTTGGCTAATATCTGTACATGTGACTCTCCAGCAAAGCAACCAGGTGTGTGTGTGTGTGTGTGTGTGTGTGTGAGATTATGTAAGGGTATGTTGAAGTACAATGCTCATACGGTATGGCCTCTCTCGCCAGGCTCACCTTTCTCCTCAGGATCTCTCCAAGACACTGAAGGTGGAGGAGAAACTTCACAAGAATGAGGTCAAAGTGAGTGCACTCTTCAGGACTACAGGAAGTGTTCCTGGGTTGACCTGTGTATGTTTCTCAGTGTGACTCCTAAGGTCTGGGTTCTATTCCTGCTGGGATCGCCATACACATTCTAAAGCTGGATGCATTCACTGTAGCCTATAGCCTATCACTGTAGCCCGTGTCTGCCAGTACCTAGTGGAATGTACTGAATGTGTTTCTCTGCAAATATGAAAAGTTGTATGTCAATGTTTTGTGACTACAGATCTGTTCTCAACAGTTCTCTCAACAACTGGAAATGCATAAGTTTAGCTTTTTTAATTAATTAGAAAATCAACAGTTATTTCTGGTTGTTAAAGTTAGACAGCTAACTCATTGATCCTGCGTTGTAGTAAACTCTTCTGTGCTCTCCCACAGGTGTTAGAACTGACCAGGGAGTGGACCAACAAGTGGGGGGAGGCCCAGAACATTCTCAAGGTACGCTAATATGTCATTTTTTAAATATATTTTTTTACAATTTATTTGACAATTGAAAAATCCTACAACCACACCTGTGGACACAATGGATTTCAAATGATGATGACCAAGTTAAACACATTTCCATTGTGGCCCTCTTAACAATTATGGAGATTAATAAAACAAAATTGATAATGCCATTGTAGCTTTTTTTTTTTTTTTGGTGGAAGGAGTATGCCCACTCATGGTGAAGACTGGTGTTTCTGCTGGTAACTCACTTGAGTTTGATGATAGTGATGCCAGATGGTGGCGATGCAGTTGGCAATCCTTCCTCTGTTACTGTTTTGGATCTAAACCTACGTACAACATTTTCTCTCACACAATTTTGGCTAGATGAGATATGCTCTCTCTCACTCATCCCCATCGCTGGCATATTGGCTGACTCATAGGTCAGCAACAAAGGCTCTCCACTAGATAGATTATATCATGTTCTCATTTTCTTACATCTGGGGTATGCTGGAATGTAGAATTAGTCTTGGCTGCTGGAATGTCAGTCACTGTGTAAACCTAGTGAACAATAAGACATTTGAACCTTTTCTTTCACTGGCTCTGTCATCTTGTCTCCATTTGTGTGATTATCGGTCACACTTTCTCAGACACATGCGCGTGCGTACACTTCTCCCAGTAGATCAGTCGAACAGATGGCTGTGTGTCAGTGTCTGAGGTTTGGGCTCCGTCTGACCGTCTATCTAGATCCACGGCTCCCTCAGAAGGCCATAGGCGTTTGACATGTATAAGCACTATTTATCTTTTAGGCTGTATCCCAAATGAAACCTATTCTCTTTATAGTGTACTACTTTTGGTCAAAAGTAGTGCACTACATGGGGTAACATTTGGGACTTACGCTTAGTCTTGGCTGCCTGGCTTCTCATCTCACACAATTCTGTTGCTAGAATCATCTCTTGTTTGTGTGGCAGCCAAATAAGATTACAAAAAAGTTCTTAAATATCCAGGGACCAATTTGCTGTTGGTTCTGTCAACTCGGAACCTCTATCCCAAATGGCACCCTATTCCCTCTATAGGGCTCTGGTCAAAAGTAGTGCACTGTATAGGGAATAGGGTGCCATTTGGGACGTGGTAACAGAGGCTCAGCGGGCGTCATAGTGCTGTCTGGTGTATGGAAATGAGTTGGTTGATACTCGGCACAGTATAATCACTTGATGTAGCAGGACTTTGGTGGAGTGTATTCTAGTTTTCCAGCAAATGAACATTTTGTTTTCTGCTTATTAGTTCTTCTGTCGTGGAGTGATTAGCTAGCTATGCTGATTATGAACTAAATAATGTTGCTTGGAAAGAAGAACCAAATTGTTTGGAAATTAAAGTTGGGGTATTTTGTAAGTAAACTTTGTTTGAAGGATTTTGCAAGATTGTTATAATACAATTGCACTAAGCAGACTGGCCACTTGATTTAATACTAGAACTTGCTCGTCCATGTACCCTTTTGTCTTCTTAACGATCAGCCCTTCGATTGGGTCTGTTACCTTACCCACTTCAATCAGTGTAGATAAAGGGGAGGAGACAGGTTAAAGAATCATTTTTAAGCCTTGAGACAATTGAGACATGGATTGTGTATCTGTGCCATTAAGAGGTTGAATGGGAAAGACAAAATATTTAAGTGCCTTTGAACAGGGTATGGTAGTAGGTGCCAGGCACACCGGTTTGTGTCCAGAACTGCAACGTTGCTCGGTTTTTCATGCTCAACAGTTTCCTGTGTTTATCAAGAATGGTGTGTATCAAGAATGGTCCACCACCCAAAGGACATAAAAATCAAGCAGCAGTAAAATAACAATAGCGAGACTATACACAGGGGGGTACCAGTACAGAGTCAATGTGCGGAGGCACCGGTTAGTTGAGGTAATATGTACATGTAGGTAGAGTTATTAAAGTGGCTATGCATAGATAATAACAGAGAGTAGCAGCGGTATAAAAAGGGGGGGGGGGGGGGGGGGGGCAATGCAAATAGTCTTGGTAGCCATTTTAATTAGATGTTCAGGAGTCGTATGGATTGGGGGTAGAAGCTGTTCAGAAGCCTCTTGGACCTAGACCTGGCGCTCCGGTACCGCTTGCCATGCGGTAGCAGAAAGAACAGTATGACTAAGGTGGCTGGAGCCTTTGACAATTTTTAGGACCTTCCTCAGGTGAACAGGTCCTGGATGGCAGGAAGCTTGATCCTAGTGGTGTACTGGGCTGTACGCACTACCCCCTGTAGTGCCTTGTGGTCAGAGGCCGAGCAGTTGCCATACCAGGCAGTGATGCAACCAGTCGGGATGCTCTTGATGGTGCAGCTGTAGAACCTTTTGAGGACCAATACCAAATCCTGCCAACTTGACACAACAGTGGGAAACATTGGAGTGAACATGGGCCAGCATCCCTGTGGAATGCTTTCGACACCTTGTAGAGTCCATGCCCCGACGAATTGAGGACAAAAGGGGAGGAGGGGGGCTGTGCAACTAAATTTTAGGAAGATGTTCCTAATGTTTGATATACTCAGTGTATATACACAACCGGTCTAAAGTTTTTTTAGAACACCTACTCATTCAAGGGTTTTTCTTTATTTTGACTATTTTCTTCATTGCAGAATAATAGTGAAGACATCAAAACTGTAAAATTACACATATGGAATCATGTAGTAACCAAAAAGTGTTAAATCAAAGGAGCCACCCTTTGCCTTGATGACAGCTTTGCACACTCTTGGCATTCTCTCAACCAGCTTCAGCAGGAATGGTTTCCAACAGTCTTTAAGGAATTCCCACATATGCTGAGCACTTTTCATTCAATCTGCGGCCCGACTCATCCCAAACCATCTCAATTTGGTGGAGGCCAGGTCATCTGATGCAGCACTCCATCACTCTCCTTGGTAAAATAGCCCTTACACAGCCTGGAGGTGTGTTGGGTCATTGTGCTGTTGAAAAACAAATGATAGTCCCACTAAGAACAAACCATATGGGATGGTGTATCGCTGCAGAATGCTGTGGAAGCCATGCTGGTTAAGTGTGCCTTGAAGTCAAAATAAATCAGACCGTGTCACCAGCAAAGCACCCCCACATCATAACACCTCTTCGTCCATGCTTCACGGTGGGACATGCGGAGATCATCCGTTCACCCACACCGCGTCTCACAAAGACACGGCAGTTGGGATCAAAAATCTCCAATTTGGACTCCAGACCAAAGGATACATTTTCCACAGGTCTAATGTCCATTGCTCATGTTTCTTGGCCAAAGCAAGTGTCTTCTTCTTATTGGTGTCTTTTAGTAGTGATTTCTTTGCAGCAATTCGACCATGAGGGCCTGATTCACGCAGTCTCTGAACAGTTGATGTGTCTGTTACTTGAACTCTGAAGCATTTATTTGGGCTGTAATTTCTCGGGCTGATAACTCTTATCGTCTGCAGCAGAGGTAACTTTGGGTCAGCCTCCCGGGTGGCGCAGTGGTCTAGGGCACTGCATCGCAGTGCTAACTGCGCCACCAGAGTCTCTGGTTTCGCGCCCAGGCTCTGTCGCAGCCGGCCGCGACCTGGAGGTCCAGGGGGCGACGCACAATTGGCATAGCGTCGTCCGGGGTAGGGAGGGTTTGGCCGGTAGGGATATCCTTGTCTCATCGCGCTCCAGCGACTCCTGTGGCGGGCCGGGCGCAGTGCGCGCCAACCAAGGGGGCCAGGTACACGGTGTTTCCTCCGACACATTGGTGCGGCTGGCTTCTGGGTTGGAGGCGCGCTGTGTTAAGAAGCAGTACGGCTGGTTGGGTTGTGCTTCGGAGGACGCATGGCTTTCGACCTTCGTCTCTCCCGAGCCCGTACGGGAGTTGTAGCGAAGAGACAAGGTAGTAATTACTAGCGATTGGATACCACGAAAATTGGGGAGAAAATGGGATAAAAAAAAAAAAAAAAAAACTTTGGGTCTTCCATTCCTGTGGGGTCCTCGTGAGAGCCTGTTTCATCATAGCACTTGAAAAAACTTTCAAAGTTCTTGAAATGTTCCATATTGACTGAACTTCATGTCATAAAGTACTGATGGACTGTCGTTCTTCACTTAATTGAGCTGTTCTTGCCATAATATGGACTTAGAGCTATTTTGTAAAAGACTATCTTCTGCATACCACCCCTACCTTGTCACAACGCAACTGGTTGGCTCAAATGCATTATATTCCACAGATGAACTTTTAGCAAGGGGGGTTACTTTGAAGAATCTTAAATATATTTTGACTGGTTTAACCCTTTTTTTGGTTACTACATGAATCCATATGTGTTATTTCATAGTTTTGATGTCTTCACTATTATTCTACAATGTAGACTGTATGTATGTCTTTATACTGGAATACTTATAAATGGTCATAAAGCAACCCAATATGGAGTTGCAGGTTTTCCTACATTCCTACATTCCAGTTGCCTGTTTACGAAACAGTCTAACCAGCATTACCCTCTCTTCCTCATTCCGTCCCATGTAACTGCTTCTTATAGTTCCTGTATCCTACCAGCTGGTGTCAGTGTTGCTCTGCTGAACCTCAACATGGCCTTGCTATTTAATTTTCCAGCTATTTAGCTTAAATGGCATCCAGCTGACATTATAGCTGCTTAAATGGTCCTGAAGTCAACATCTGACACTGGGAGAAGAGTGAGGGAGAGAAGGGGAAACTCATCAGACATGCCTAATCGCTTACTCGCTCTACATCCCATATGGCTCTTCAGTGTGCCAGAGAGAATTTCCCCCTTCACACTTAAGCGTGCCAGCCCAGAGTTTAGTTGATGCTACTCAGGCCCAAGGAAAGAGTTAGTTGATGTTCACTTCAGCTTCACAGAGATGACAGGTTTTGAGGCAAAAGTTGGATAAAGCGTTCTAGGGGGTGGGGAAAACACAGGTCGCGCAGCCACTCCATTTGAATCTCAATTGCATTTCCATGATTCCTCTCGTCTCCTGCTCAAAACCCATTGGATGAGAAGTTCAGAGGGGAGAGACCTCTGACCTTCTCAATCAATGGGTTTTGATAAGGTGAGGAATCAAGGAAAAGCAGTTGAGTTTCTCACATGGACTTGGCCCAGCTGAGACGAGTTGAAAATGACTCGATTTACTTTCACATTGAAATTGGTTCCACTTCTCAAGTAGGTCTTGTTCAGGCCTTCAGTTTTCCTACAGTGTCTACATGGACTAGTCCTAGATGGTGGTGTTTGTTCCCCACGTAAGACAGCAGGGTCATACTCTAAGGCTTGAAAATATTGGGTATAAACCAGTGGAGGCTCCTCAGAGGAGGAAGGCGAGGGCCATTTTCAGTGAATTTCATAAAACAAAAAATAATGGAACATTAAATGTTATCCTTTTTAGATACAACTATACTACATATATTCACGTCACCAAATAATCGATTAAAACAGGTCTATCCTCAGCAGCACTCAAAATTAAGGAAAAGCGAGAACATTGCTTGCTATATATATACACTGCTCAAAAAAATAAAGGGAACACTAAAATAACACATCCTAGATCTGAATGAATGAAATATTCTTATTAAATGCTTTTTTCTTTACATAGTTGAATGTGCTGACAACAAAATCACACAACTATCAATGGAAATCAAATTTATCAACCCATGGAGGTCTGGATTTGGAGTCACACTCAAAATTAAAGTGGAAAAGCACACTACAGGCTGATCCAACTTTGATGTAATGTCCTTAAAACAAGTCAAAATGAGGCTCAGTAGTGTGTGTGGCCTCCACGTGTCTGTTTGACCTCCCTACAACGCCTGGGCATGCTCCTGATGAGGTGGCGGATGGTCTCCTGAGGGATCTCCTCCCAGACCTAGACTAAAGCATCCGCCAACTCCTGGACAGTCTGTGGTGTGGCGTTGGTGGATGGAGTGAGACATGATGTCCCAGATGTGCTCAATTGGATTCAGGTCTGGGGAACGGGCGGGCCAGTCCATAGCATCAATGCCTTCCTCTTGCAGGAACTGCTGGCACACTCCAGCCACATGAGGTCTAGCATTGTCTTGCATTTGGAGGAACCCAGGGCCAACCGCACCAGCATATGGTCTCACAAGGGGTCTGAGGATCTCATCTCGGTACCTAATGGCAGTCAGGCTACCTCTGGCGAGCACATGGAGGGCTGTGTGGCCCCCCAAAGAAATGCCACCCCACACCATGACTGACCCACCGCCAAACCGGTCATGCTGGAGGATGTTGCAGGCAGCAGAACGTTCTCCACGGCGTCTCCAGGCTCTGTCACGTCTGTCACATGTGCTCAGTGTGAACCTGCTTTCATCTGTGAAGAGCACAGGGCGCCAGTGGCGAATTTGCCAATCTTGGTGTTCTCTGGCAAATGCCAAACGTCCTGCACGGTGTTGGGCTGTAAGCCCAACCCCCACCTGTGGACGTCGGGCCCTCATACCACCCTCATGGAGTCTGTTTCTGACCGTTTGAGCAGACACATGCACATTTTTGGCCTGCTGGAGGTCATTTTGCAGGGCTCTGGCAGTGCACCTCCTTGCACAAACCACAAACCACTTCTCAGTTCCTATGCTTCCTGGCTGATGTTTTGGTCACTTTTGAATGCTGGCGGTGCTTTCACTAGTGGTAGCATGAGACGAAGTCTACAACCCACACAAGTGGCTCAGGTAGTGCAGCTCATCCAGGATGGCACATCAATGCGAGCTGTGGTAAGAAGGTTTGCTGTGTCTGTCAGCGTAGTGCCCAGAGCATGGAGGCGCTACCAGGAGACAGGCCAGTACATCAGGAGACGTGGAGGAGGCCGTAGGAGGGCAACAAACCAGCAGCAGGACCGCTACCTCCACCTTTGTCTAAGGAGGAGCACTGCCAGAGCCCTGCAAATTATTTTTATTTGAGGAGTGTATAATTCCTTCTTGCATCTATGCTCGCTCTTCCTTTCCCCTTGTCAACTTCAGTGCACAATACAACAGATGTATCCCAATCATGCACTACTGTGTACAGCAAGCATGTTAGCAGTTACACTGGCGGGCCCCGGTGACAATATATTAGCCAGCTAGCTAACATAGCATCCCTCTTTGTTTGAACCGGGTGTTATGAGTAGGCTTAACTAGCTAGCTGCATTGCTAGCTAAGTGAAAGTTTAAAAAAAATACAAACACATATAGCTAGCTCTCTCTCTCTCTTGCTTCTTAATTCTAGAAGAAATTAATTTGTTAAACTATTCTTTCTCTGAATCAACTTCAAACCACATGTTATGCACTGCAGTGCTAGCTAGTTGTAGCTTGTGCTTTCATTACTAGATTGCTTCTCTGATCCTTCGTTCTCTGCAGGAGCTCTGATAGGTTGGAGAATGTACTCTGGAGTTGTCATAATTACTGGGTATGTCTATGGAAGATGGTGAGAACCATGAGCCTCCTAGGTATTGTATTGAAGTCAATGTACCCAGAGGAGGACAGAAGCTACCTGTCCTCTGGCTACACCATGGTGCTACCTTACAGAGTGTTGCTGATGCTACTTTAGACCTACATTGCCAAACAGTGTGTTTTTAATCAATTATTTAATATAGTGCCATCTAAAAAGGATAACTTCACTGAGGATGGTCCTGTGAGGAGCCTCCACTGATTCTCGCCAAAATATGTATAGTTCTTGAGTGGAACAGCGTCCACCCTCCATTGCACAGTCGAAGGCTGCATGATTTTATTCACTTTTTTAAAACTATAATTTTTTTTGTGCCTTTTTTAAAGTATAAAATTAGCATTTCATTCCATCTGTGGACTGTTTATACAAGGGCTAGACCCTCCTTTTTGACTTGTATATTTGTCTGGCCTACTAATGCTGTTGCCTTTTTTGTTATTTCTTTTTAATTATTTTATTTGCATCCATTATATGTGTGGATGGATTGGTCCCACTAAGAAATTGTTACCATACCTGTCTATACCTCGGAGTTGTGCTTCTT
Organism: Salvelinus fontinalis; assembly: GCF_029448725.1. Lineage (NCBI taxonomy): Eukaryota > Metazoa > Chordata > Actinopteri > Salmoniformes > Salmonidae > Salvelinus > Salvelinus fontinalis. The sequence continues at coordinate 73,553,746 of NC_074665.1, forward strand.
GGTCCTGGTCCTTGGGACCCATCAAACCTCTAATTTGGGTTGGGTGGGGGCCAGGGGAGGGAATATGTGCACCCCTTTGGGTTCCCAGGGCCAGGAGTTGGGAAGCATTTCCCTTCAACAATGTAAAAATGTCTGTGTCTTCTAATGTACACGGCCCATCTGAATGCATACAGTACCAATCAAAAGTTTGGACACACCTACTCATTCCAGGCTTTTTAATTGTTTACTATTTTATACATTGTAGAATAATAGTGAAGACATCAAAACTATGAAATAAGACCTATGGAATCATGTAGTAACCAAAAAAGTGTTAAACAAATCAAAATATATTTATGACTCTTCAAAGTAGAAACTCTGCCTTGATGACAGCTTTGCACACTCTTGGCATTCTCTAAACCAGCTTCAACAGTTGTGTTGTGAAAAGGTAGGGCAATCTTCTGTATACCACCCCTATTTTTTTAAGAGACCAAGTCCATATTATGGCACGAACAGCTCAAATAAGCAAAGAGAAATGACAGTCCATCATTACTTTAAGACATGAAGGTCAGTCAATGATGAACATTTCAAAAAATTTGAAAGTTTCGTCAAGTGCGGTCGCAAAAAACAAGCGCTATGATGAAACGGGTTCTCATGTGGACCGCAACAGGAAAGGAAGACCCAGAGTTACCTCTGCTTAGAGGATAAGTTCATTAAAGTTACCAGCCCAAATAAATGCTTCACAGAATTCAAGTAACAGACACATCTCAACATCAACTGTTCAGAGGAGACTGCGTGAATCAGACCTTCATGGTTGAATTGCTGCAATTAAACCACTACTAAAGGACATCAATAAGATGAAGAGACTTGGACATTAGACCGGTGGAAGTCTGTCCTTTTGGTCTGAGTCAAAATTTGAGATTTTTGGTTCCAACCGTTGTCTTTGAGATACAGAGAAGGCGATGCAAATAGTCTGGGTGGCCATTTGATTAGATGTTCAGGAGTCTTGTGTCTTGGGGGAGGAAGCTGTTTAGAAGCCTCTTGGACCGAGACTTGGCTGGAGTCTTTGACAATTTTTAGGGCCTTCCTCAGACACCGCCTGGTATAAAGGTCCTGGATGGCAGGAAGCTTGACCCCAGTGGTGTACTGTGCCATATGCACTACCCTCTGTAGTGCCTTGCGGTCGGAGCCTGAGCAGTTGCCATGCCAGACAGTGATGCAACCAGTCAGGATGCTCTCGATGGTGCAGCTGTAGAACCTTTTGAGGATCTGAGGACTCATGCCAAATCTTTTCAGTCCTGAGGGGGATTAGGTTTTATCGTGCCCTCTTCACAACAAAACCCTTGAATGAGTAGGTGTGTCAACTTTTGACTGGTACTGCGCGAGCACGCACACACACACACACACACACACACACACACACACACACCACACACACTCTGATATGAAGCCTGGCCATGTTTTTCCATGTTAAACGTTCAGCATGGCACCCTGTGACACCCGGTCTGAAAGGCCACTGTACTGGCAAACGGCAGGCATACTGATGTTGCCATAACGATAAGTGTTTGATGAACAGCTTTATGAATTTGACATTTTGTCTTCTGCTATATTTGAATTCTGTGCAGGGTGACGAGTGGTAGAACCAGCCATGGAGCCAGGGGTACGGTGTGGAATGCAGGGGATGTATTAGTGGCTATAGTGTGTGTGTGTGTGTGTGGAGACGGGTTAATTCTGTTGATGAGAGCTGCTTCGCTTCTTCTTGAAAGGAAAAGGCTGTGAGGCTCCCACCATGGAGCCAGGGGTACGGTGAGGAATGGGGGGACATATTAGGCTCCCGATCCTCGTCGTTAGAGAAAGAGAGCAGTGTAAACACAATGTTAATGCCATTTCCCAGGTAGATTTAGAATGCAAATGGAACCCAATTCCTCATTTAGTCCACTACTAAATGGGTAGTGCACTAAATAGGGAATAGGGTGGCATTTGGGACGCAGTCAAAGATTTGTTGCAGGGTTTGTGGGAAAGGTAATTTTAAGAAATTGTTTGAAGAGCAGCCTCTTGGAGGGAAGTAGGGAAGAGGTAGAGGGAGAAAGGTAGAGGGAAAGATACCAACATGTTCTTATCTCCTGCTGTATCCTACAAGAACAGGCATGCACACACAAGATTGCAGGATGTACCTGCACATGTTTGGAGAGAGGTGGCGCAGATGAATGCAAACCTGTTCTTGTAGTGTTGGGTAGCGTCCCAAATGTAGCCATATCCCCTATATCGTGCACTGCTCTAGTTAAAAGAAGTGCACTATATACGGAATAGGGTACCATTTGGGACATACACTTGGAATGAGGAACATGATGAAAAAATATGAGGGGCTTTGCCCTCTTGATTTGCGGAAAGGGAGACTGTTACTTTCTGGAAGTTTTATATTGTCGTGAGAGCCAGTGCCAACGGGGCTGTTACTTGGGTTGGATGAATCTCTCTCTCTGTCTCTGTCTGTGTGTGTGTCTCACTCTCTGTGTGTCTGTCTCTGTGTCATCAGAGTCCTTTGAACGTGCTATGATAAGCACATCGGACAGTAGAGATTAAAATATGTAACCATCGGTTCTGATACTCCCAAATGGCACCCTATTCCCTATATTGTGTGTGTGTGTGTGTATATATATATATTTTAACACTTTTGGTTATTTTCAGTTTTTAAACAACTAGTTGAATTCCATTTCTTTACGATTTCTTTTCTGTCAGCTCAAAGCGCACATCGCACATCCAGCCTGAATTATGCAATGTAGCAGGGAGTTGTAGTTTCCAATAGGCTAATATTCTACGTAGTTTAGCGCATAAAAAGTGTTGATTTAACTACATTGCACATCTACTTGTCCGGTCTGTGTTTCAAAAGAACAAACGCCTGCTACAGAAGAGACAGTAATCCGTGATCGATCGTGAGGAGATATAGATAGGGAGCTGCTGTTGCTCTACCTGAAAATACATGATCAAAGTGATTTTGAAGAACTACAAAATGGTGATTTCTGTCAGAGCATACGCAGCAGCTCTAAAGAGATGAGATTATGATTTGGAATGAAAAGTCTTCAAATAAAACAAATGTAATATATACAACATTAAATATTTTAGGAAAGTAATGTGAATAAAATACTGATAATAAGTGATAGACAGTAATGGGCATTCACTACCATCATGGGGCATTTATGTATTATTTATTTTTTATTCTCTTACAGCATTCAACCCAAATAATCGCAATCGAAAAATCGTGATTGTTTTTGATAGTCGAGCCGACCACAAAAAGCACTAATCGCTCGCTCAGCACTACATCTGGGTGATCCCCACAGACTGTCTTCTGTTCTTCCGCCATTGTCTTTGGTCTGTCATTTCTACATTATATTTAATCATTAAGGGATTCCATGACATTCTAGTATCCACCCTGTCAGCAGTTAGGCCTTGATGTATCATTTGAGATGACCTTTGATTGTTCTATCTATAACCTTTACATGAGCGATAGAGCTCAATTTCAGATGGCTTGACTCGACTTGACTCACAGTGGAAATCAATAAGCATTCAAGTTGCTGCTGTTTTTGAGCCCTTAACTTCAATCAAGTCCACAGTAAATCCCATTAATGCCTAGATCTGTAATCTATGAGCTTCATTCTAATGTGTTTTTGGAGACTTCCCTTAGACCTGCTCCGAATGGAGAAGTCTTGTGCTCTTTTATTGAAGTGTTTCAGTATGGGTTTCTGTACGTGAGCTGGACAGACGGGTGACTTTCTTGCAAGCTGGACAGGTGATTTGCTGTCCTACTGTGTAGTTTGTTTGATATGTAGGGAAACTCCTAGGTGCCTGGAGATGCTCAGAAACCCGTTTAAAGATGGAATCTGCATGTAGGGGATACGGCGCAACTGTCGGTCCCACGGCAATTATTGTTTTGTTGCCGAAGCAGAGCTGGGGAGCGTTGCACATCGTCATTTTTTGTTGTTGTTGCAGTACATATGCTGCTGTTCTATCGTGTGTGCAATGATGTCGGAGGTGTAAAAAAACAGCGCTAGCAGTAACTTTTTTTGTTTAAATATCGCAAAAGGACATGCCAGTTTCACCATTATGGAGTCTAGCTTTAAAGCCATCTGCAGTTGGGTGACATTTTAATAATGCAATGTTTGCTCTCAAAGCCTCAAGCATTTTGTTGCAACTCCCAAATATAAAACCCAATAATGCAAATATCTGTGATGGGTGAACTTCATTTCAACTTCTTTGAAGAGATATCCCCCCAAGTTACCACAGTACTGTTCCATTTTGAGATGGCCTACTACCCTACTCTGCCCTGTGCTATCTCTGTGGGAGGAGTTTTTATTGATGTGTTGTAGTGTGGGCTCCTGACGCACTGTAAAGTTTGTGCCATATTTTATAAAATATATTGGAAATCTTACTCACTAGTTTTCCTATCATAGCTCTCCGATGGATAGAAGCTCTCATCAGAGCTCTCATGGACAGGTGGTGGGCTGACCTTGCAGTGTAGTTACTTTTAATTTATGTAAAGTGAAGTAGGGAAACTCTGAGTGGAAGTGCTCACAAATGCATGAAAGCCATCATCTGCAGTTGGGTGAAATTTTAATGCGAGTTTAAATGCTGCCCAAGCCTGGCTGATAGATGAGGTGTGTGTGAGTGTTTGTGCCCAAGCCTGCCCAAAAGATAATTACGTCCACCACCTGCCTCAATCAAGGGATGGAGAGCGGCATCATGCTGCATGGCCTGGCCCTATATTCTGATTTGGTCTGACTAAGAAAGAGAATCTCATCTACCCATCCTGTCTCAGGGAAGTGTGTGTCCAGGCCTGTAGTTAATTAAAGGGTTCCTTCACAGACTTCATTAGAGGTGAAGAGAGGAGCCTGGCAGATTAATGCACTGTGTCACTTCACTGAGACAGGACTGGGAGATGAGACACACACAGACACACACTGAAGGAGTTAGTTTGTTATTCAGCAGGAGCCACTGACTGAAAGGAAAAGGCCGTTTAGCCTTGAACCCAAGGTGGGAAGTCTGCTCTGTTTTTAATGTCTGGTGCCATTTCATCAATGTCAATAGTCATAACACTGGTGACTTGTATTCTGTTTGTTTTTCAGGCTCTATTATAGAATAAATATACACACACACACACACGGCTGTCGACTCCCTCTCTCAGGACAGTTTCCTGACATTAGCCCAGCTCCCGTACTGTGGGCAGTGAAGCAGACAGATCGCCAATGGAAATGTAGAGTTGTAGCTCTCTGTACTAAAGCCTTAAAAATGTCTTCCACAGATCAATTGCATTTATCCTGCCTCTTATCACCCTCTTCTGACGTGCAAAAACCTAAAAAGCATTAAATACATATTTAGCAGGGAATTCTGGACAAGCGGCATGGATTTTTCCACCTGAACATTCATTGATTTGAGGCTGACTTTTGAGTTTCTGATGCGACTAAGGCTAACGTGGGGGTGTGACTGCCTGTAATGTGAATGTCAGCACTATAGGGCAGCATTCATCACACACACACACACACACACACACACACACACACACACACACACACACACACACACACACACACACACACACACACACACACACACACACACACCAGGGTAGCATTAATCAGACTCGTGTATGGACGTTAAAAACCCTTCTATTAGTCAGTGTTTGACATGGAGGTTTCTGTGTGAATAAATTTAAAAAAGGAAAATGGTTGATACGGCTTTGAAATTGTTCAATAATGATTCATATTCACCCGATCCTTCAACCTTTCCTCAGGAAGATGGTGCATTGAAAGATATTTTGGCGCAGAGAAAACACATCACTTGTTGTATAATGGGCTTAGAAGTAAGCATTTCACTGTAAGGTTGTATTCGGCGCATGTGACAAATGCGATTTGATTACTAGGAGGGCAACATGCAGTGCCTTCAGAAAGTATTCCTGCCCCTTGACTTATTCCACATTGTGGTGTTACAGCCTGAATTCAACATAGCATACTTTTTGTTTCTCTCACCCATCTACACACTACCCGATAATGACAGTGAAAACATGTTTTTAGACATTTTTGTACAGAAATATCTAATTTACATAAGTATTCACACCCCTGAGTCAATACATGATAGACTAAAGCTGTGAGTCTTTCTGAGTAAGTCTCTAAGAGCTTTCCATACCTGGAAAATTCTTCATTCTTTGTTAAGTTGGTTATTGATCATTGCGAGACAACCATTTTCAGGTTTTGCCTTAGCTTTTCAAGCCGTATTAAGTTACTTTTAACTTGGCTACTCAGGAACATTCAATGTTGTCTTGGGAAGCAACTCCAGTGTATTTTATTTTGCCTTGTTTTAGGTTACTGTCCTGCTGAAAGGTGAATTTGGGTCCCAGTGTTGGTTGGAACGCAGACTGAACTAAGTTTTCCTCTAGGATTTTGCCTGTGATTAGCTCTATTCTGATTATTATTATTTATTTTTTTAAATACTCCCTAGTCCTTCCTGATAACGGGCATACCCATAACATGTTCCAGTCACCACCATGCTTGAAACTATGTAGTGGTACTCAGTGACGTTGGATTTACCCCAAACATAACGCTTTGTATTCAGGACATAAAGTACATTTATTTACCACTTTTTTGGCAGTTTAGTGCCTTATTACAAACAGGATGCATGTTTTCAGAATATTTTTATTCTGTACAGGCTTCCTTTTCAGTGTCATTTAGGATATTAGCATAGTAGTTTGAGCATTGGGTCAGTAACTGAAAGGTTGCTAGATCGAATCCCCAAGCTGACTAGGTATCCCCCTTTCCCTAGTATTGTGGAGTAACAATGTTGTTGTTCCATCCTCAGTTTTCTTCTATCACAGCCATTAAACTCTGTAACTGTTTTAAAGTCACCATTGGCCTCATGGTGAAATCCCTGAGCAGATTCCTTCCTCTCCGGCAACTGAGTTAGGAAGGACTCCTGTATCTTTAGTGACTGGGTGTAGTGCACCGAACAACAGACAGAGATGCTGGGGAGCTACTGCCCCCTTACCCGGGAAAGCACCGAACAACAGACAGGGATGTTGGGGAGCTACTGCCCCCTTACCCGGGCAAGCACCGAACAACAGACAGGGATGTTGGGGAGCTACTGCCCCCTTACCCGGGCAAGCACCGAACAACAGACAGGGATGTTGGGGAGCTACTGCCCCCTTACCCGGGAAAGCACCGAACAACAGACAGGGATGCTGGGGAGCTACTGCCCCCTTACCCGGGAAAGCACCGAACAACAGACAGGGATGTTGGGGAGCTACTGCCCCCTTACCCGGGAAAGCACCGAACAACAGACAGGGATGTTGGGGAGCTACTGCCCCCTTACCCGGGAAAGCACCGAACAACAGACAGGGATGTTGGACAATCGAAGAGGCACAAATATGATGAACTACATTGATTTGGGGTTCACTTATATTGGGAGTAGTACCTTTCTTCAGCCACAGTGTGTTATATGTGCAAAAGTACTATCTCACAACTCAATGAAACTCTTGTGCAGACATTTAGAAACAAAAATAAGCCACGGAAGTTTTTTGAGTGAAAATTAAGAGTAATTCTTCGAGTAGTAAGACATGTATAAAAGCAACAGATACCATGACTGAGAAGGGGCTCGAAGTGTCTTATATGGTGAGCTACTGAGTGACTAGGACAGGCAAGCCCCATACTATTGTGGAGGACTTAATTCTTCCTGCTGCCACGGATATGGCTGGGACAATGCTGGGGGAAAAGGCCCAAAAAACTGTACAGACAATGCCTTCATCAAACACACTGTTTCTCGACGCATCAGTGACATGGCAGGAGCTGTTTTGAAACAATTACTGCGTTGCGTACAAGCCAGTGAATTCTAAGCGTTACAGCTGGATGAGTCAACCGACGTGGCGGGCCTGGCACAGCTCCTGGTATATGTCCGTTACGTTTCTGGGGTGTCAGTTGAGGACATCCTCTTCTGCAAACCATTGGAAACCAGGACAACAGGTGAGGATATTTTTTAAAGTACTGGACAGCTTTGTGACATCAAATGGACATTGTTGGTCAAGATGTGTTGGTACATGTACTGTGATGGCACAAAATCCACAAAATAGTGGAGTGGTAATGCACGTGCAAGCAGTTGCTCCCTGACGCCACTTGGGTACACTGCAGCATCCACCGAGAGGCTCTTGCTGCCAAGGAAATGCCTGACAGCTTGAAAGACGTTTTGGACACTACAGTGAAAATGGTTAACTTTGTTAAAGCAAGGCCCCTGAACTCTCGTGTATTTTCTGCGGTATGCAATGATATGGGCAGCGACCATGTAACGCTTTTACAACACACATAGAAGTGTGCTGTATGTGTCTGACTATGTATGACTGTCTGTGTCTGACTGTTATGTACGATCATACATACACTACCGTTCAAAAGTTTGGGGTCACTTAGAAATGTCCTTGTTTTTGAAAGAACTTCTTGCATGGAATAGCCTTCATTTCTCAGAACAAGAATAGACTGATGAGTTTCAGAAATTGTTTTTGGACAGTTTGAGCTTGTAATCGAACTGTGACTGTCTGTGACCCTGACTGTGTCTGATTCTGTGTGTCTTTGACTGACTGTGCTGATGATCCAGATACTCAACTAGTCTATTGCATGTTTTGTTTATTCCGTGTGTAACTCTGTGTTATGTGTCGAACTGCTTTGCTTTATCTTGGCCAGGTCGCAGTTGCAAATGAGAACTTGTTCTCAACTAGCCTACCTGGTTAAATAAAGTTTAAATAAATAAAAAATAAAGGCCAGTTTTATTGCTTCTTTAATCAGAACAACAGTTTTCAGCTGTGCTAACATGACTGCAAAAGGGTTTAAAATTATAAACTTGGATTAGCTAACACAACGTGCCATTGGAACACAGGAGTGATGGTTGCTGATAATGGGCCTCTGTACGCCTGTGCAGATATTCCATAAAAAATCAGTTGTCTCCAGCTACAATAGTCATTTACAATGTCTACACTGTATTTCTGATCAATTTGATGTTATTTTAATGGACAAATGTGCTTTTCAAAAACATGGACATTTCTAAGTCACCACAAAACCTCTGAACGTTGGTGTGTATGAGAAGACAGTGTTGGACTCTTACCTCACCTGTCTGTTAATCTACTGCTATATAGGAGACTGTAGCTCTGAGGAAGCAGGGTATAGGCGTAGAGCTGGGTTATCATAATAGTAGTACTACCCTGTTCTGTGTCTGGTACTATATAAGAGGAGACTGTAGCTCTGAGGAAGCAGGGTATAGGCGTGGTCATGGACTCCAAACTAACTCACCTAATCGGCATCAATGATGATCTTCTCAGCACTGGCATCATTCTCTATCATTTAAAAGTGAGTAAGACAAAGACATGTATACTGTATACACTAAGTGTCTACAACTTTATGAACACCTTCCATTTGCACTCCCTTGTGCCTTCAGAACAGCCTCAATTTGTCAGGGCATGGACTCTACAAGGTGTCATTGGCTGGATGTCCTTTGGGTGGTGGACCATTCTTCATTGACACAAACTGTTGAGCGTGAAAAACCCAGCAGCGTTGCAGTTCTTGACAAAAAACGGTGTGCCTGGCATCTACTACCATAGCCCATTCAAAGGCACTTAAATATTTTGTCTTGCCCAGTCCCCCTCTGAATGGCACAGATACACAATCCATGTCTCAATTGTTTCACGGTTTAAAAATCCTTTAACCTCTGTCCTTCCCTTCATCTACACTGATTGAAGTGGATTTAACAAGTGACATCAATAAGGGATCATTCCATGACAGACTGACCAGCTTTCACCTGGTCAGTCTGTCATGGAAAGAGCAGGTGTTCCTCATTTTTTGTACACTACTAGCCAATAATGTAGCTTGTTTTAAAACTACTGCTAAATGTGGAAAATCCATATTAGTTTATTCACTACTGGTCTCTTAGTCTACATCCCAAATGTCACCCTCTTCCCTTTAAAGTGCACTCCTTTTTACCAGGGCCATGGTAGTGCACTATATAGGGAATAGGGTGCCGTTTGGGATGCATCCTTAGATTTGGATTCTCCCGTGAGCAAATCAGCTTACGATCAGGCAGACCTAATGACATTGGCCTTGTGATCTGATTGCAGGAGGGCAGGACGCTGGTGGGTCGAGACGAGGCTTCATCCAATCCGGATATAGGTGAGTCAGTAGGCAGACAGGATATCTGCTGTGGGCTGTTGCTTGGGGTTCTTGTGAGTTTAGTGTTATTCCTGAGCATTAGGCACTCATTTCCCTGTGTCTTACACTGCTCATTATATGATCAAGATAAGTGATTCTGAGCCTCACCTCAACTGACCCCCTTAAACTCGCGCTTTTTTTTTTTTTACATCAACCTCTGACCGCTTCCCTCCCTTTAATCCCTGCAGTGCTCCATGGTGCTGGTCTGTTGGAGGAACACTGTGTGTTTGAGAACCGTGATGGAGTTGTTACTCTGATCCCCCAGACGGGGGCGCTGTGCTCTGTCAACAGACTGGAGACGACCCAGCCCTGTCAGCTGACACAGGGTAATGATCTGTGTGTGTGTGTGTCATCTCTCATCTCCCGGTCGTGTGTGAGTGTGTGGAGACTCTGCAGGATAATGTGTACAAAACCCTCTCTCTGACCCTGGGAGTTGGAGGCACAAACTTTGAGGCTTACAAACTTTGCGACTGGTCATTTACATTCTCTAACTGGGGCTTTGGGACAGTTGGTCATTTATGTCCTCTAACCGGAGTGCTGGGACAGTTGGTCATTTATGTCCTCTAACCGGAGTGCTGGGACAGTTGGTCATTTACGTCCTCTAACCGGAGTGCTGGGACAGTTGGTCATTTATGTCCTCTAACCGGAGTGCTGGGACAGTTGGTCATTTATGTCCTCTAACCGGAGTGCTGGGACAGTTGGTCATTTACGTCCTCTAACTGGGGTGCTGGGACAGTTGGTCATTTACGTCCTCTAACCGGAGTGCTGGGACAGTTGGTCATTTACGTCCTCTAACCGGAGTGCTGGGACAGTTGGTCATTTACGTCCTCTAACCGGAGTGCTGGGACAGTTGGTCATTTATGTCCTCTAACCGGAGTGCTGGGACAGTTGGTCATTTACGTCCTCTAACCGGGGTGCTGGGACAGTTGGTCATTTACGTCCTCTAACTGGGGCTTTGGGATAGTTGGTCATTTATGTCCTATAACCGGAGTGCTGGGACAGTTGGTCATTTATGTCCTCTAACCGGAGTGCTGGGACAGTTGGTCATTTATGTCCTCTAACCGGAGTGCTGGGACAGTTGGTCATTTATGTCCTCTAACCGGAGTGCTGGGACAGTTGGTCATTTACGTCCTCTAACTGGGGCTTTGGGACAGTTGGTCATTTACGTCCTCTAACCGGGGTGCTGGGACAGTTGGTCATTTACGTCCTCTAACCGGGGCTTTGGGACAGTTGGTCATTTACGTCCTCTAACCGGGGTGCTGGGACAGTTGGTCATTTATGTCCTCTAACCGGAGTGCTGGGACAGTTGGTCATTTACGTCCTCTAACTGGGGCTTTGGGACAGTTGGTCATTTATGTCCTCTAACTGGGGCTTTGGGACAGTTGGTCATTTATGTCCTCTAACTGGGGCTTTGGGACAGTTGGTCATTTATGTCCTCTAACTGGGGCACTGGGACAGTTGGTCATTTATGTCCTCTAACCGGAGTGCTGGGACAGTTGGCCATTTACGTCCTCTAACTGGGGCTTTGGGACAGTTGGTCATTTACGTCCTCTAACCGGGGTGCTGGGACAGTTGGTCATTTACGTCCTCTAACCGGAGTGCTGGGACAGTTGGTCATTTATGTCCTCTAACCGGAGTGCTGGGACAGTTGGTCATTTATGTCCTCTAACTGGAGTGCTGGGACAGTTGGTCATTTACGTCCTCTAACCGGGGCTTTGGGACAGTTGGTCATTTACGTCCTCTAACCGGGGTGCTGGGACAGTTGGTCATTTATGTCCTCTAACCGGAGTGCTGGGACAGTTGGTCATTTATGTCCTCTAACCGGAGTGCTGGGACAGTTGGTCATTTATGTCCTCTAACTGGGGCTTTGGGACAGTTGGTCATTTATGTCCTCTAACTGGGGCTTTGGGATAGTTGGTCATTTATGTCCTCTAACCGGGGCGCTGGGACAGTTGGTCATTTATGTCCTCTAACTGGGGCTTTGGGACAGTTGGTCATTTATGTCCTCTAACTGGGGCTTTGGGATAGTTGGTCATTTATGTCCTCTAACCGGGGCGCTGGGACAGTTGGTCATTTATGTCCTCTAACTGGGGCACTGGGACAGTTGGTCATTTACGTCCTCTAACTGGGGCTTTGGGACAGTTGGTCATTTATGTCTTCTAACTGGGGCACTGGGACAGTTGGTCATTTATGTCCTCTAACCGGAGTGCTGGGACAGTTGGCCATTTACGTCCTCTAACCAGGGCGCTGGGACAGTTGGCCATTTACGTCCTCTAACTGGGGCACTGGGACAGTTGTACCTATAATCTAAACCTGCACCTCTCTTTCAATGAGCCTGTGTGGACTTGGAAGACATGCTAAACCTATAGTGGCTGCTCCAACTTTGGAGACCTCATCTTTCCCCTTCTTACCTTGGGACTAGACAACACAACTCTAAACTTTCAGGCAACTTGACAAATAAACCGAAAAAGTTTTACTCATTTTCTCAGTCCTTTGCCATGGTAAAGTGAATACATTGCCATGAAGTACACAATCTCTCTGACATGATTGGCTTTCGTCAAGACCCCGCCTGGGTGATTTACCGAAGGTAATAGGCTAGAAAAACTCTAGGATGTGTTGTAAAGCTATGGAATAGAGGCTGATATTGGGGCTTATATATCTAGCAGGCTCACACTTATAAGATTTTCTCCAGGTCTCCTCTCTTTCTCACACGCACGCTCTCTCTCCTTCTTTCTGTGCAGAAAATACTAATCTTGCTTCGATTAATGGCTTCTGACTAGTGACAATACACCTGAGCTGCAACAGGAGTAGAAATTACTATCATTTGTTGTGTAGAAAATGGCCTGAGATGCAGTTGCTTCGGAGGGGCTATTGGGTCAATTGAAATGGCTATGAAAGAGTATTGGCAGGGACCTTTTGATGTGGGGTGCTGGGACTCTCACTCTTTCTCCTCTATCCACACACACACACACACACACACACACACACACACACACACACACACACACACACACACACACACACACACACACACACACACACACACACACACACACACACACACACACACACACACACACACACACACACACACACACACACACACACACACACACACACACACACACAGCTGTTCTTTATATTTCTGAGCCAGAGCGGGTTGGTGTAAGCGAGTCTACGATGGGAAAAAAAGCTCACAGGCAGACAGACCTGGCAGAGCTAACTGAATAGTGGGTTTTTCTATCGGGGCCAAAGTTAGCTCTTCAGCTCTCTGCCTGCCTGGCTGGCTCTATTCCCACTTTTCTGTAAAGGTTGATCCTGGTCTCTACTTCAGAACCCACTCTGCTATCACCCCCATCTGCCAATTGACCGGAGAGGCCTGGAGCTTTGTTCAGGGCTTTTTCCAAGGCCTCTCGCCCTCAAATGTTTAGTAAAAGAAATGTCCTCTGCCCTGTGGAGAAGGGATGGGAGCGTGGTTCACAGCCACTCTTGACTGGTAACACTGAATGCTTCAGAGGGAGACAGAATGCAGGAATTTGAAGTGGATACCATGGGAAGAGGTGAAGAGGCAGCACTTTAATCTTAACATTTGGGAGATGTGTTGTGTGCCTCCCACTAAAACTGAACCCACTATCAGCTTTTAATACTGTTCCAATTATCAACCATCCACTGCCATAGCACTCAACTCAGGGCTGGTTTCCCAGACACCGATCAAGCTTAGTCCTAGACTAAAAAGCTATTTCAATGGAGATTCTCTTTAGTCCAAGACTAAGTTTGATCTGTGTCCAGGAAACCAACCATCGGTGTAAAACTTATGTGCCATTTACATTGAGTATGTTTGTCTCTGTGTCTGGTTGGTTTCAGGTGCAGTAATCCAGCTAGGGAGAGGGACTATATTCCGTTTCAACCATCCTAAAGAAGCTGCACATCTCAGAGAGCAACGCAAGGTGAGTCACACCACAACCACTCTTACTAACCCAAACCCCCCAGACCACACCACAACCGCTTTTACTAACCCAGACCACACCACAACCGCTCTTACTAACCCAGACCACACCACAACCGCTCTTACTAACCCAGACCACACCACAACCGCTCTTACTAACCCAGACCACACCACAACCGCTCTTACTAACCCAGACCACACCACAACCGCTCTTACTAACCCAGACCACACCACAACCGCTCTTACTAACCCAGACCACACCACAACCGCTCTTACTAACCCAGACCACACCACAACCGCTCTTACTAACCCAGACCACACCACAACCGCTCTTACTAACCCAGACCACACCACAACCGCTCTTACTAACCCAGACCACACCACAACCGCTCTTACTAACCCAGACCACACCACAACCGCTCTTACTAACCCAGACCACACCACAACCGCTCTTACTAACCCAGACCACACCACAACCGCTCTTATTCTCTTAGAGCCAGTTTCCCGGACACCGACTAAGCCTATCCCTGGACTAAACACTTTCAATAGACAATTTACATTGAGCATGCTCTTTATTCCAGGGCTAGTTTTGTATTAATATTTTTGGGAAACCAGTCCTTGCAACCCAACCAACTCTTATTTCCAGACCAGAGTAAACTCAGCCCAGAACATAACCTTACATTTCCCTAACTTTCCTCTTATAGATCAGTTAGCTTGGGATTTCTGCTCAACTTTATCTAACCCAGTACGTAAAGTCATTTGCATTTCTTAGTCTCGGAGTCATAATTAGTGCTGTGCCGTCGGATATATATCAAACAAGGAAAAAACACATCTTCAAAGAAATGCATCTTCCACTTCCTCTAAGCTATCACTGTAAATACTGTATCTCCTTCTACTTTACCATGTCTGTACACACCACACACACACACAGAGATGTGAAGCACTTCTGGTAACACCTGCTGGCATAATACTTCATAGCTTGTTATCAACAAGTATTTATTTATAATGTCTTATAATATGCTCTCAAGGTGGCTGGTATTTAGTCAGGATCATGAGATGATTCTAAGACATAAGGGGGTCATATATTGTATGCTTATGACAAGTCTAGTCTAACTGAATTAAAATGCATTATATACCTGCTGGTTTTAAGTACTGTAAAGTGTTACCGAACTGCTTCTTTGGATAATGGGCTGTAACTTGCAGGTTTCCCGGCTCAGTGCTCTTTATAGTGTACTACTTTTGACCAGGGACCATAGGGCACTTTGTAGGGAATAGGGTTCCATTTGGGACGCTGACATCCATCTACTGAGGCAGGTTCAGCAGGTAATGGTAGAGTTCCAGGTTAAGTCATTTTAATGTAGAGTATATTTCATGAAGCCAGTGACTGATGCAAGAGTTTCTATACCAACAATTATAGTGCTCACATTTGTAGTTATTCATTTGTATTGTGGACAAAACATTTTTTCTTCATTAGAAATTGCGTTGTGGGTCTTCCTTCCTGTATGCATTTATGTGGGGTTGAAATTAAGTTTCAATATGTTCAAGCAGAGTGCCTAGTGAAAGTCTACACACCCCTCTTCACATTTTAATGCCTTTAAAACTAAAATGGGATTAAATTGGATTTTGTCCTACTGATCTTCACAGCCTTCTCCACATTTTAAAGCCAAAGAGAAATTATAGAACATTTTCCAAATGAATAAAAAAACAAGTCAAGTGATAATACTAGCTGTAAGCACCTTTTGGCAGCCATTACATCTGTAAGCTCTATTGAAATAAGATTGTACCAACTCTTAGGTCAACATATATACAAAAAGATTCAGTCCAATTGTTCAAGCGCAATAAATTTGCTTGGGAATCATTGGACAGCAATGACGCTGGAGGAGATGGTTGCTGTTTTTAGGGGCTCCTAACCAATTGTGCTATTGTGTAATTTTTAACTTACTTTGTACATAATGTTTCTGCCAACGTCTCTTATGACCGAAAAGAGCTTCTGGATATCAGGACAGCGATAACTCCCCTCGCACTGGGCGAATATTTTTTTTCTTTAACGAGTCGATGCAAAGGATTTAAATCCCAAATCCCTGTCAATCGCTTGAAGAGACGCAGATATCGGGGACGTAGTTTGGGATGCCTTGTAAGGATCCGAAGGCGAGTAGGTAATCCGCCTCTACCATCAGTCCTATTAGCCAACGTGCAATAATTGGATAATAAAATCGATGAGCTCCGATCAAGACTAACCTACCAACGGGACATTAAAAACTGTAATATCTGACGTTTAACCGAGTCGTCATTGCTGAACGACGACATGGATAACATACAGTTGGCTGGGTTTTCCATACATCGGCAAGATAGAACAGCTGCCTCCGGTAAGTCAAGGGGTGGCGGTCTGTCTATTGTTAAATAACAGCTGGTCCACAAAATCTAATATTAAGGAAGTCTCAATGTTTTTTTTCATCTGACGTAGAGTATCTCATGATAAGCTGTAGGCCACACTATTTACCAAGAGTTTTCATCTATATTTTACATAGCTGTCTATTTACCACCACAAACCGATGCCGGCACTAAGACCACACTCAACAAGCTGTTTAAGGCCATAAGCAAAGAAGAAAATGCTCATCCAGAGGCGGCGCTCATTGTGGCCGGGGACTTTAATGCAGGGAAACTTTTAAATAAGTTTTACATCATTTCTACCAGCATGTTACATGTGCAACCAGAGGGGAAAAAACTCGAGACCACCTTTACTCCACACAGAGATGCGTACAAAGCTCTCCCTCACCCTCCATTTGGCAAATAATATGACCATAACTAAAGCAGGAAGTACCAGTGACTCGCTCAATATGGAAGTGCTCAGATGACACAGATGCTAAGCTACAGGAATGTTTTGCTAGCACAGACTGAATGTTCCGGTATTCTTTTAATGGCATTGAGGAGTACACCACATCAGTCACTGGCTTCGTGAATAAGGACATCGATGATGTCGTCCCCACAGTGACTGTACCTACATACTAGAGGTCGACCGATTATGATTTTTCAATACCGATACCGATTATTGGAGGACAAAAAAAGCCAATACCGATTAAGGGGCCGATTTCTATTTTTTATTATTATTATTTTTTTCATAAAAATAAAAAAAAGTTTTTTAAATATATATATCATACACACACACACATTTTTGTAATAATGACAATTGCAACAATATTGAATGAACAAAGAACACTTAACTTAATATAATAATACACACAGCTCTGAAGTGACAATGATACTGCAGAGTCTGCTTAGGAGACAAATACTCTCAACTGTTTGAATAAAAATAGAGTTTAAGTTACCTGTGATGAATGTTGAAAACAAAAACTTTAATTTCTATATGCAGGAAATCCTATTTTAATAATAGGCATGGTAAGAATTGACAACCAAAGTGCGAGTCATAATTCCCATGACACCTTCTAGCAAAATCTGAAAAGCGGTTCCTTCATTTATTCCATAGGATATTTTTAGATTCACTTAAAATAAGGTTTGTGTTTCGTGTAGGCTTACATCACCGTGCCAATTTTATAACTGTGTAGATATCCATAGGACAAGGTAACTCTGATCAATATTGGCTAAATATAAGCGAAGATAAATATTTTTGTAGAGTGGATTTATGAAAATATGTTGACAAACGTTACCTTATCCTAGTAAGATTTACACTGGTATCAAAACATCGAGGCGGTTTAAGCCTGCACGTAACAGACCTTATTTGAAGTAGATCAAGACATTCTCTATGGAAGACATGAACGGTAAAATAACGAAGGAACCCCTTTCAAATTCAGCCGCAAGTTATTACAGGAATTATAACACGTCGACTATTTCTCTCTAAACCATATACCTTTGACTAATCCGGAAACTATCACCTCGAAAACAAAACGTTTATTCCGTTCCGTATTTTATCGAACGGGTGGCATCCATGAGTCTAAATATTCCTGTTACATTGCACAACCTTCAATGTTGTCATAATTACGTAAAATTCTGGCAAATTAGTTCGCAAAGAGCCAGGCGGCCCAAACTGTTGCATATACCCTGACTCTGCGTGCAATGAACGCAAGAGAAATGACACAATTTCACCTGGTTAATATTGCCTGCTAACCTGGATTTCTTTTAGCTAAATATGCAGGTTTAAAAAATATATACTTGTGTATTGATTTTAAGAAAGGCATTGATGTTTATGGTTAAGTACACATTGGAGCAATGACAGTCATTGATTGATTGTTTTTTATAAGATAAGTTTAATGCTAGCTAGCAACTTACCTTAGCTTACTGCATTCGCTAACAGGCAGGCTCCTCGTGGAGTGCAATGTAATCAGGTGTTAGAGCATTAGACTAGTTAACTGTAAGGTTGCAAGATTGGATCCCCCGAGCTGACAAGGTTAAAAATCTGTTGTTCTGCCCCTGAACGAGGCAGAACGTTCCTAGGCCGTCATTGAAAATAAGAATCTGTTCTTAACTGACTTGCCTAGTTAAATAAAGATTAAATAAAGGTGTAAAAAATAAAAATAAAATAAAAAAATAGGCAAATCGGCGCCCCAAAATACCAATTTCCGATTGTTATGAAAACTTGAAATCAGCCCTGATTAATCGGCCATTCCGATTAATTGGTCGACCTCTACTACATACCCCAACCAGAAGTCATGGATTACAGGCAACATCCGCACTAAGCTAAAGGGTAAAGCTGCCTCTTTCATGGAGCAGGACTCGAACCCGGAAGCTTAGAAGAAATCCCGCTAAGGCCTCCGACGAACCATCAAACAGGCAAAGCGTCAATACAGGACTAAGATTGGATCGTACTAGTCCGGCTCCAACACTCGTCGGATGTGGCAGTGCTTGCAATCTATTACGGACTACAAAGGGAAGCACAGCCGCGAGCTTCCCAGTGACACAAGCCTACCAGACGAGCTAAATTACTTCAATGCTCGCTTCGAGGCAAGCAACACTGAAGCATGCATGAGAGCACCAGCTGTTCCAGATGACTGATCACGCTCTCCGTAGCCGATGTGAGTAAGACCTTTTAAATAGATCAACCTTCACAAGGCCACAGGGCCAGATGGATTACCAGGATGTGTACTCCGAGCATGCGCTGACCTACTGGCAAGTGTCTACACTGACATTTTCAAACTGGCCCTGACCGGCTCTGTAATACCAACATGTTTCAAGCAGACCACCATAGTCCCTGTGCCCAAGAACACGAAGGCAACCTGCCTAAATGCCTACCGACCCGTAGCACTCAAGTCTGTAGCATGAAGTGCTTTGAAAGGCTGGTCATATCTCACAGCAACACCATTATCCCAGAAACCCTAGACCCACTCCAATTTGCATACCGCTCCAACAGATCCACAGATGATGCAGTTTCTATTGCACTCCACACTGCCCTTTCCCACTTGGACAAAAGGAACACCTACGTGAGAATTCTATTCATTGACTACAGCTCGTGTTCAACACCATAGTGCCCTCAAAGCTCATCACTAAGCTAAGTACCCTGGGACTAAACACCTCCCTCTGCAACTGGACTTCCTGACGGGCCACCCCCAGGTGGTAAGGGTAGGTAGCAACGCATCTGCCATGCTGATCCTCAACACGGAGTCCCCTCATGGGTGCGTGCTCAGTCCCCTCCTGTACTCCCTGTTCACCCATTTCTGCATGGCCAAGCACGACTCCAACATCCTTACGTTTGCCGACGACACAACAGTGGTAGGCCTGATTACTGACAACGATGAGACAGCTTATAGACCTGGCAGTGTGGTGTCAGGATAACAACCTCTCCCTCAACATGATCAGGACAAAGGAGATGATTGTGGACTACAGGAAAATGAGGGCCGAGCACGTCCCCATTCTCATCGACAGGGCTGTAGTGGAGCAGGTCGAGAGCTTCAGGTTCATTGGTTTCCATGTCACCAACAAACTATCATGGTCCAAGCACACCAAGACAGTCGTGAAGAGGGCACGACAATGTCTATTCCCCCACAGGAGACTGGAAAGATTTGTCATGGGTCCTCAGATCCTCAAAAGGTTCTACAGCTGCACCATCGAGAGCATCCTGACTGGTTGCATCACTGCCTGGTATGGCAACTGCTCGGCCTCTGACCGCGTCCCAGTACATCATCACTGGGGCCAAGCTTCCTGCCATCCAGGACCTCTACACTGGTGTCCGAGGAAGGAAAGCCCAGAAATGGTCAGACTAGTCACTCTAGTCATAGAATGTTTCCTCTGTTACGCACGGAAAGCGGTACTGGAATGCCAACTCTAGGTCCAAATTGGCACCTTAACATTTTCTACTCCCAAGCCATAAGACACCCGAACAGCTAATCAAATGGCTACCCGGACTATTTGCATTGCCCCCCCCCCCCGCCATTTGTTATGCTGCTGCTACTCTGTTTATCTATGCTTAGTCACTTTACCTTTTTTAATTTACTTCAGTTCATTTTAGTAAATCATTTCTTAACACTTATTTTTCTTACAAGCGCTTATCCAAGAACGTATTTAAGTAAGCATTTCACTGTAAGGTCTTCACCTGTTGTATTCGGTGCATAAAACTTTTATTTAAAATTCTCTGCTTTTCAAGCAAATTTAATTCAGGACTGAGACTGGAACACTCAACACCTATTGGAAAGCCATTCTGGCCTGACTTGGGCATTAGTTTGATTGTCCTGCTGAAAAATATAGACACAAATAACTTATTTTTTTTAATATGATTTGAAAGAATTTCAATACATTTTCTTTCACTTAGAAAATGTGGAGTAGATTGGTAGGAAAATATCTAATGTAATCTTTTTTTTAATTACATTTTAAGGTGGTAAAATGTGGGGTGTTGACTTTCACTAAGCACTGTAATTGCCCGGTCTTTGGAAGGACGACAAGTGTATAGATCAGGAACAGCATGTTCGATGTCTCCAAAACCATTTGGAGCTTAGTTTCCATTATGTCCATGAAGTCCTTTGGTGGGACCTCTTATGTTTGCAACTTCCAGTTGTTTTTACGAGTGAAAGGGTGTGTGTAATACTGTGTATCTTATGTTTTCTCCCAGAGTGGCCTTCTCTCCAGCCTTTCCTTGACCGACTTCTCCAGGCTTTTCCATTCTGGGTAAGTTAACACGCATGCATGCACACACACACACACACACACACACCCCTGAAACCCCTCTCCACTCCCACTACATTGCAACTACACAACCATGGCATTTGATGGGTATTCTAAATTCTGGGTAAAAATTAGATACCTTACTGTAACGGTTTTCCATTTAAAATGGTAAAAAAGACAGGCGGTAGTTTCATCAGCTGTTGTGCAATATGATTTTTGAATGCACAGGGCCTATAAAAATAGTAGGCTTCTCCAGTCAAAGATGACGTTACATGAATAACAAATTGAGGATCGAAACACCATAAAGGTGGAGGCTTATTTAAATTGTGGTCCTCCTCGGCATTGCTTATTACCTAGTGTTGGTCAGTCTGGCATGAAGACCAAATAAAACCCATTCCTCATTGTTCCATCTGTCTGGCATGAAAACCAAGTAAAACCCATTTGTCACTACTCCCTGCAATTGAAGTGTAAGTGGGGAGCGTACACACCACACACACACACACACACACACACACACACACACACACACACACACACACACACACTCCTGTAGACCAATGATGGAGTAGGACACAGCAGGCTTCTCTCAGCCTCTGTGTGGGGGGGATCACAGTAGGCCTGTGTTATTTGGCTCCTAGGCCTGGTTGTGTGATCTGATATTCTGGTGTTACAGCTACTACTCCTGTCTGACTTGTAATTTACTCCGCAAGACAACGTCCCCTAACAACGGCACAGCACTTTCTCCTGCAGGCTTTAGACAGAAGATATGATTTGGAGAGGGGATTGAGGGAGATGGAGGGAGAGACGAGGGATGGATGGAGGGAGGAAGATGTAGTGGGAGGGAGCGTCTGCGAGGGAGTGTGAGGAGAAAAGATGGAGGGGGAGTGAAGGAGACAAAGATAGAAGACAGGAGATGGAGAGGACGAGCTAGTCAGATGAGATGGATGTCCACTCGTGCTAGTGGGTGATATTGAGAATGCAATCTTGGAGAAGTTCAGAGGTCGTATATCCTTGTGGGTTTCAGAGAGATAAGATACAACCAACACATCTCCAACACTGAAAGATAGCAGACAGACAAAACAAAGCTAAAACAGAGATATGACAACATGCAGCCACCATAGTTACCACACACTGAAGCCGGGTGGACAGTTTCTCACATTAAACCACTTTTTTTTTTGTCTTGCCAACGTAATGGTGCGCAGACTAAACTATGTAGCACAGACGGGTGTCGCCCACTACAAGATTCTTCACTTCAATCAATCAAGTTTATTTTATATAGCCCTTCGTACATCAGCTAATATCTCGAAGTGCTGTACAGAAACCCAGCCTAAAACCCCAAACAGCTAGTAATGCAGGTGTAGAAGCACGGTGGCTAGGAAAAACTCCCTAGAAAGGCCAAAACCTAGGAAGAAACCTAGAGAGGAACCAGGCTATGAGGGGTGGCCAGTCCTCTTCTGGCTGTGCCGGGTGGAGATTATAATAGAACTATGCCAAGATTTTCAAAAATGTTCATAAGTGACATGGTCGTGAGGATTCTCGAGCTGTGGCTAAAATCAAATTTTATTTGTCACATGCGTGAAAATACAACGGGTGTGGACCTTACAGTGAAATGCTTGTTATTGACTGTACTTTTGTTTATCCCACATGTAACTCTGTTTGTGTCACACTGCTTTGCTTTATCTTGGCCAGGTCACAGTTGTAAATGAGAACTTGTTCTCAACTGGCCTACCTGGTTAAATAAAGGTGAAATTAAAAAACAATGCAGTTAAAAATAATTCAAATAAGAAACAAAAGTAAATAATAACAATAGCGAGACTATATATACAGGGGGGGGGGGTACCGTTACAGAGTCAATGTGCGTGGGCACCGGTTAGTTGAGGTAATATATACAGTGGGGCAAAAAAGTATTTAGTCAGCCACCAATTGTGCAAGTTCTCCCACTTAAAAAGATGAGAGAGGCCTGTAA
This sequence comes from Salvelinus fontinalis, assembly GCF_029448725.1. NCBI lineage: Eukaryota > Metazoa > Chordata > Actinopteri > Salmoniformes > Salmonidae > Salvelinus > Salvelinus fontinalis. The sequence continues at coordinate 73,576,964 of NC_074665.1, forward strand.
TTTTCATCATAGGTACACTTCAACTATGACAGACAAAATTAGAGAAAAAATCCAGAAAATCACATTGTAGGATTTTTAATGAATTTATTTGCAAATTATGGTGGAAAATAAGTATTTGGTCAATAACAAAAGTTTATCTCAATACTTTGTTATATACCCTTTGTTGGCAATGACAGAGGTGAAACGTTTTCTGTAAGTCTTCACAAGGTTTTCACACACTGTTGCTGGTATTTTGGCCCATTCCTCCATGCAGATCTCCTCTAGAGCAATGATGTTTTGGGGCTGTTGCTGGGCAACACGGACTTTCAACTCCTTCCAAAGATTTTCTATGGGGTTGAGATCTGGAGACTGGCTAGGCCACTCCAGGACCTTGAAATGCTTCTTACGAAGCCACTCCTTCGTTGCCCGGGCGGTGTGTTTGGGATCATTGTCATGCTGAAAGACCCAGCCACGTTTCATCTTCAAGGCCCTTGCTGATGGAAGGAGGTTTTCACTCAAAATCTCACGATACACGGCCCCATTCATTCTTTGCTTTACACGGATCAGTCGTCCTGGTCCCTTTGCAGAAAAACAGCCCCAAAGCATGATGTTTCCACCCCCATGCTTCACAGTAGGTATGGTGTTCTTTGGTTGCAACTCAGCATTCTTTGTCCTCCAAACACGACGAGTTGAGTTTTTACCAAAAAGTTATATTTTGGTTTCATCTGACCATATAACATTCTCCCAATCTTCTTCTGGATCATCCAAATGCTCTCTAGCAAACTTCAGACGGGCCTGGACATGTACTGGCTTAAGCAGGGGGGCACGTCTAGCACTGCAGGATTTGAGTCTCTGGCGGCGTAGTGTGTTACTGATGGTAGGCTTTGTTACGTTGGTCCCAGCTCTCTGCAGGTCATTTATTAGGTCCCCCCCCGTGTGGTTCTGGGATTTTTGCTCACCGTTCTTGTGATCATTTTGACCCCACGGGGTGATATCTTGCGTGGAGCCCCAGATCGAGGGAGATTATCAGTGGTCTTGTATGTCTTCCATTTCCTAATAATTGCTCCCACAGTTGATTTCTTCAAACCAAGCTGCTTACCTATTGCAGATTCAGTCTTCCCAGCCTGGTGCAGGTCTACAATTTTGTTTCTGGTGTCCTTTGACAGCTCTTTGGTTTTGGCCATAGTGGAGTTTGGAGTGTGAATGTTTGAGGTTGTGGACAGGTGTCTTTTATACTGATAACAAGTTCAAACAGGTGCCATTAATACAGGTAACGAGTGGAGGACAGAGGAGCCTCTTAAAGAAGAAGTTACAGGTCTGTGAGAGCCAGAAATCTTGCTTGTTTGTAGGTGACCAAATACTTATTTTCCACCATAATTTGCAAATAAATTCATTAAAAATCCTACAATGTGATTTTCTAATTTTGTCTGTCATAGTTGAAGTGTACCTATGATGAAAATTACAGGCCTTTCTCATCTTTTTAAGTGGGAGAACTTGCACAATTGGTGGCTGAGTAAATATTTTTTTGCCCCACTGTATGTCAGAAGGAATGGACCAAAATTCAACCAACTTATTGTGGGAAGCTACCCGTAACATTTGAACCAAGATAAACAATTTAAATGCAATGCTACCAAATACTAATTGAGTGTATGTAGACTTCTGACCCACTGGGAATGTGATGGAAAAAATAAAAGCTGAAAAAAATAATTCTCTATTATTCTGACATTTCACATTCTTAAAATAAAGTGGTGATCCTAACTGACCTAAGACAGGGAATTTTACTACGATTAAATGTCAGAAATTGTGAAAAACTGAGTTTAAATGTATTCGGCTAAAGTGTATTTAAACTTCCGACTTCAACTGTGTGTATGTATACATACATACATACATACATACATACATACATACACACATACACACATACACACATACATACACACACACACACACACACCTGTCTTGCTGTACTTGTGAGGACGTTTTGGGGATCAACAATCTGTTTCAATTCAAAATACTATTTTCCCTAACCCTAATTCTAACCCCTAACCTTTAAACTTAACCTCTAAGCCTAAAATAGCCTTTTTACAAGTGAGGACCGGCAAAACGTCCAGACTTTAGATTTTTTTTTGTTGGTTTACGATTCTTATGAGGACGTCTAGTAAAGTATCGTAAAGCGTGTCGCACGCATGCTCGCGCACACACACTGTTCGATTTGAATAGCAAACAGCCCCAATGTCTGGATAAGGATTATGAGACACTCAACTAGCTGTGAAGTGAAGCAGAATGACTGTGTGCGTGTAGATTGGAGGATTAACATAAAGTACAATACTGGGTGTGCGTCCCAAATGGCACCCTATTTCTTATGTTCCCTGGTCAAAAGTAGTGCACTATACAGGTACCAGGGTCGTATTTGTTACTCAACCTCTATCTGGGAGTGTGGGGGGGAGGAGAACACAGAGCGAAACCAAATATACAGCTCAAGAAGATATCTGACAGCAGACTTAGCGAGGGCTAAATGTATTATGCTATCAGTGTGTGTCTGCACATGTGCATGAGTCTCTTGTGTCACAGCATGAAACTAATTTAAATCGCTTTTGGGAAAAAAGGTTACTGCCAGCGGGATAAACCCCCAATTGCTCTGAACCTCCACCCCCCTCGTCTTTATATATTGTTAGGTCCTCATTTCTGAGTAAAAACTTGACGGACACTATGAAAGCTTAAACCAAGTTTATTCTTCCCAGAGGATCAATACAGCTGCATTAAACAAAGACATTGTTCACACAAGTACTGATACTTAACCCTTTTTCCTAGGCTGAGTTGAGTCAATTTCTCCTACCGCTAGGCAGGAAACTAAATAATTTGCCCGTAAACTTTTCATTCTCCCTTAACGTGACCTGACCTCGACCCCCTTCATCACTAATCCATGGCTCTCTCCCCTTATCAATGCCTGCCACGTGATCGCTTTCCCTGCACTCAGCACATTCCAAGCTTAATTGCACACACTATTATACCTTCCTCCTACAGATAACCATTAACTTCTGGTGTAGACCCTCTAAACCTAAGCACTCAATATTTCAATAGGATACCTGATAATTAACCCTATCCCAAGTTTAGGAGTTAGTACCCAGAGTCTATCGATCTAGAGAGGGAGAGAGAGATCCATGTCCTCTGGCTTAACCGCTGCCTTATCGAGATCCTATTAAATTACTTTACCAATATGGATGATTTCTAGTGTTCTAATTCTTAATTATATGGCTGCCTCCTTCTCCACCAACAGGATGGATGTGTTCGCTGTAGCAGGAGAGAATGGAGACTATAGACAACAGAGGAGCTCTGCTCTCTCAACTACAGACCTGTACGGTTATGGTACGTACACACAGTGACATAAACACGTACATTCATAGATGGATACTGTGCTAGTGGATGGGTAAACCTTTTACTAACTAACAATGGGGCAAATTTGCAAAATGTTTCTAACAAAAAGGTAAAATAGAGATTAAGGATTTAAGATAAACCCACTTCACATGTTGTCTAACTGTCAGACTATGGTGTAGGCTGCGTATCTATCTCCACAGCATGCCCAATACATTGCTTTATTCCATGTGTATGTGAGTGCTCTGAACGTCGCCATCTCAGCTCTAGTCAGGTCGGGTTTCACATCTTCTTCTTTGCAAATTGTTAGATAATAATATAATGGCTACTCCTGTCCCCTGCCTCGGCCTAATGCATTCACGCACGCACGCACACACAGCCTAATACAGACTTTTATGGAGCATGAAATGCCTGTTCCCTTGGCTTGTTTTCTTTGTTTAATATGCACATATTTCAAACCCATTACCTTCCTGCAGGGTTTTCAGAGCCGACCTCAGAGAAAACAACTAGCGTTTTGTGAAAGCACATTGTACACAAAGCAAGACGTTAGTGTGTTTACATCTCTCCCCGTCTCTCTCTCCCGCTCCCCCTCTCTCTGATCCTCACTCCATTGGCTTGTTAATGCTTTGATTAATGGTTTTTCTACAGAAGAAAACAGACATGCTTTAAATACTTGAAAAGGTTTTTTTTTTTTTATTGGCAATGTGGGTTAACTGTAGCTTTCTTATCAGTCCTTTTACTTTCGAATGAACAATTTCTGTTAAAAACAAACAGGCTACCTGTTTATATGAGGAATGACTTGTTTCAAAAATGTGAAACATGAAGCCGAAGTTATTTATCATGTTTTTCTCTCTCACCCAGACAGAGGCCATGTCTATGGAGGCTCCTGTCTCTGTCTCTCGTCATCCTTCAGCGTGTTATGCTGTACCTCTTCAGATTGGAGCCGGAGCCCCTCAGCATCTTCAGGCCGTCTCCTCTCTGCATGCTGGGGTAAACAGGTGGAGCTTCGGTGCGGCTGAGGGCCGTGAACGGCCCTGCAGTAGTGCTAATGAAGAGAGCCAGAGGAGGGCCAGGGCCTCCCCAGTCCACCGGACAGGGACTCCTACTCTCACTCCCGCTGCCTTGGAACGGGATAGCCTGCAGCAGGGATTGGAAGGAGAGGTGGAAGAGTGGGACTCGTGTCATCAATCAGGGTCTGGGGTGGGAGTGTCTGATAGGTGGCTGGAGAGAGCTCTACCTCTGCGTAGAGCGAGGGAAGAGGGAGGACTCTATTGGGGTGAGGAGGCCTGGTCTGGACCTGGGGACAAAGACGAGGAAAGGAACCGAGCCCTCCAGCAGACACCTGTCCTCCTGGTCCAGCAGGCTGATGTATATACCGTTGGGCCGGAGGGGCTACCGAGGCCTGCTAACAAGAGCCCAGGTGTCCTGTCAGGCCTACCTGATGGCTGCAGGGTCCTGGGAGGGGTCCTGGCAACTGACTGCTGCAGAGGGGACCTGTCCAGGGCCGGAGCCCGCTACGGTGGCCCTGCAGGGACCTCATTAGGCACTGCTGTATCCTATCTGCAGAGAGGAGACGGAGGAGGAATAGACGGGTGGACGGAGGAACGAACGGACCGTGCCCACCTCCCACAGGCCAGCAGCAGCTCAACATACACACAGACCTCTCCCTCTCGGTTTGACACACACACTCCCTCTATGTCTCAGCTCGACAATCACAGCCAGGCAACACACACTGCCACTCGGCAGGACAGACACAGACGTAGCCAGGCGGTACGCGGCCTACCGCTAGAGGCTTTGGAGGGGCAGTTCAGTCGTGTCATGATGGATCGATCCAGGATGACGGTGGTGGGCCACAGGGAGAACGACAAGGAGGGGGAGGCTGGGGCTAGGAGGGAAGAGGTGGAGCAGAGCTTCAGGCTGGGCACTCTGGTCAGCAGGGTGTTTAGGGAGGAGGAGAAGCAGTTCTCTGTCTCTGGACTAAGTGTTCTGGTTAGAAGGGTATGCCAGATCTCTGGGATTGGAGGGGAGCAGGAGCTAGACTCTCTGGGGGAAGAGGTCTCTGGGATGGGTTCTCTGGTCAGCAGGGGGCCCTCCTGGATGTTTCCGGACACAGGCAGTCTCCGCAGCTCCACCCCCAGGATCCTGCAGCAGGTCTGGGAAGGTACAGGAGTTCTGCATCCTGGAGCTGGGGGAGGAGCCAGCTCCAACTGGTCCAGTCAGGTTGTGAGGGAAAGTCAGGTGCTGTCGGTGGTCAAAGATAGCCAGGTCTTCTCATTGGTCAGAGAGAGTCGCATGTACTCCCTGGTCCGAGACAGTCAGGTGTTCTCTATGGTCAGTGAGCTGCCGTTTGTGCATCACATCAGCACAGAGCTAACTCAAGACATTCACAATGAGCTCACTCAGGTTCTTCAGCCAGTGGAATCAACTGGACTCCAGCAGAAAGCTATTGACCTCAACACAACACCAGAAATAAAACTGCCCCTAGTCCACAACACTGTCCTCAGCACAGTACCAAGCCTGTACCCAGCCCACAACACCATAGAATTTGCAAATAAACAGAGCACAGGTAAAGAAGTGGATTGGAGAGCAGAGGACCAGAGTCCCATCAGTGAACTGGCTTGTACATCGGAGCAGGAGGGTAGAGAGGAAGCTCTAGCTAAGTCGGAGGAACAGAGTCATGTCAGAGAACTACAGTGTACATCAGAGCATGAGAGTGGAGAGGAAGCTAAGTCGGAGGAACAGTGTCCCATCAGAGAACTGGAGTGTACATCAGAGAACAAGGGTGGAGATGAAGCTCCCGCTAAGTCAGAAGAACCAAGTCACATCAGAGAAGTGGATTGTACATCAGAGAACGCGGGTGGAAATGAAGTTTTAAGGAAGTCGGAGGAACAGTGCCCCATCAGAGAACTAGGGTGTACATCAGAGCAGCAGGTCAGAGAGGTGGCTCTACCTAAGTCAGAAGAACCAAGTTCCATCAGAGAAGTGGAGTGTACATCAGAGCTGGAGGGCAGAGAGGAAGCTCTACCTAAGTCAGAAGAACCAAGTTCCATCAGAGAAGTGGAGTGTACATCGGAGCAGGAGGGCAAAAAGGAAGCTCTAGCCAAGTCAGAAGAACCAAGTCCCATCACAGAATTGGAGTGTACATTGGAGCAGGAGGGCAAAGAGGAAGCTCTGGCTAAGTCGGAGGAACAGAGTCCCATCACAGAATTGGAGTGTACTTCAGAGAACGAGGGTGGAGAGGAAGCTCTAGCTAAGTCGGAGGAACAGAGTCCCATCACAGAACTGGAGTGTACATCAGAGCGGGAGGGCAGAGAGGAAGCTCTGGCTAAGTTGGAGGAACAGAGACCCATCAGAGAACTACAGTGTACATCAGAGAACGAGGGTGGAGAGGAAGCTCTAGCTAAGTCGGAGGAACAGAGACCCATCAGAGAACTACAGTGTACATCAGAGAACGAGGGTGGAGAGGAAGCTCTAGCTAAGTCGGAGGAACAGAGACCCATCAGAGAACTACAGTGTACATCAGAGAACGAGGGTGGAGAGGAAGCTCTAGCTAAGTCGGAGGAACAGAGTATAACCAAGGAGGCGCAGTGGCCATCAAAGGACCAGATCGAGATCGTGGAGGACCAACATTGTGTCACTTGTGGAGCCAAGAGCACCAAGTCACAGCCCCCTCCAGAGCAGCGTAACAACACCAGTTCCACAGGCCCAAAGAATATCTTTATTCCTGGGCATGGGAATCAGAGGACTGATGATGTTCTGGTGTATTATGGGGTGTGTTTTCTTTTCGTAAAAAAAACATATATAATAATTGTAAATTGTGATTAAATAATTCAGCCTTCGCTGCTATTGATACCATGGGTGCGTTCACTACGAGAAAATGGTTTCCAACGTTTAATTCAATGGAGATGGCACTGTATTTAACGACCAGAACAGTGTGATTATGGTGGCCCAGAGGGAGATTTTATATGGTGTTTTCTGCACGAGTTTTACGATTTCAAATGGTCACACCCATATTGATCTGGCCACACCGCAAAGGCTGCTGAAGAACGATGTGCGCCATTTTGGGTAAGCGTGTCGTTCAGTGCAAACATCAAGCAACGTAGCAAACGTTGAATCGAACTGAACGCACATATGTAACTTTGTTTTAATAAAGTAAACCATTTTCTCTTTCTCTCAGAGCCTGGTGGAGTTCCCAGGGGCTCTTGTTAAACTCCAGTCCCTTCCCGTATCCACCCTCCTGGGCTGTCTCCAGTCCGTCCTCCCCTCCGTCTTCACCTCACAGAGACTACTGGGTCTCTACTGGCTGGGCGTGACTAACTGCAGCCAGCCCCACCCACGCCTCGCCCTTGTTCTCCTATTGGAGTCCTGCCTCTACGCCCTGACCTTTGACCCTGACACGCCAGATCAGACCACGTCTCTGACAGTGTTCCACCACCTCCCCCTGCTACAGGTTAAGGAGATCCTGGTAGGCTGTTTTTTTATTTGAAAAAAATGTATATTATATAAATGTTATTGTTCTACCAATTAATAATTATTCTTTGTACCTACTAAGATTTTTATATTTCTTTATCAGCATTATCAGCATCCAGATGTTTTTATATATTTACTACATGCACTACCGTTCAAAAGTTTGGGGTCAGTTAGAACTGTCCTTGTTTTTCAAAGAAAAGCACATTTTTGTCCATTAAAATAACATCAAATTGATCAGAAATACAGTGTAAACATTTAATGTTGTAAATGACTATTGTAGCTGGAAACGGCTTGTTTTATTTTTTAAATGGAATATCTACGTAGGTGTACTATGGTGGAAAATTTCAAGATTATGTTATAACACTTTTATTGCATCAAATGGTTGTTTTATGCATCAGAATAGAGTATTATTATAACTATTGTGTGTGTGTTCTACTGAGGATGGGCCTCTGGGAGATTTACGATGTCTTTTGGGTGATAAAACCTAAAGGTCATTCCAGAGCATGACCCATTCTATACATCTGTTGTTCGTCATGTAGGTTGAAAGGGGTGTATCTTGGCTATAAAAGACCTTTGTACTTTTGTCTCGGGGCTCTCAACGAATCATCTGAGCGTGATTTGTCGAGCAGCCATCGCTATTGCAAAGCTCTCACTAATAAAGATTTAGTTTAAGTATAACTCTGACTTGTGTGAAAAGTTTGTCTCTCCTCATTTGATAATACAGAAATTAACCACCACAGTACAGAGGCCCATTATCAGCAACCATCACTCCTGTTTCAATGGCACGTTGTGTTAGCTAATCCAAGTTTATAATTTTAAAAGGCTAATTGATAATTAGAAAACCCTTTTGCAGTTATGTTAGCACATATGAAAACTGTTGTGCTGATTTTAAAGAAGCAATAAAACTGGTCTTCTTTAGGCTAGTTGAGTATCTGGAGCATCACCATTTGTGGGTTTGATTACAGGCTCAAAATGGCAAGAAGAAATGGCCTTTCTTCTGAAACTCGTTAGTCTATTCTTGTTCTGAGAAATTAAGGCTATTCCATGTGAGAAATTGCCAAGAAACTGAGGATCTCGTACAACGCTGTGTACTACTCCCTTCACAGAACAGTACAAACTGGCCCTAACCAGAATAGAAAGAGTGGGAGGCCCCGGTGCACAACTGAGCAAGAGGATAAGTACATTTAGTGTCTCTTTGAGAACAGACGGCTCACAAGTCCTCAACTGGAAGCTTCATTAAATAGTACCCGCAAAACACCAGTCTCAACGTCAATAGTGAAGAGGCGACTCTGGGATGCTGGCCTTCTAGGCAGAGTTGCAAAGAAAAAGTCATATCTCAGACTGACCAATAAAAATAAAAGATTAAGATGGGCAAAAGAGCACAGACAATGGACAGAGGAACTCTGCCAAGAAGGCCAGCATCCCGGAGTCGCCTCTTCACTGTTGACGTTTAGACGGGTGTTTTCCGGGTACTATTTAATGAAGCTCCCAGTTGAGGACTTGTGAGGCTTCTTTAACCACCACAACAGTTTTCAGCTGTGCTAACATAACTGCAAAAGGGTTTTCTAATGATCAATTAGCCTTTTAAAATGATAAACTTGGATTAGCTAACACAACGTGCCATTGGAACACAGGAGTGATGGTTGCTGATAATGGGCCTCTGTACGCCTATGTAGATATTCCATAAAATATCAGGTGTTTCCAGCTACAATAGTCATTTACAACAATGTCTAAACTGTATTTCTGATCAATTTGATGCTATTTTAATGGACAAAAAAATTGCTTTTCTTTCAAAAACAAGGACATTTCTAAGTGACCCCAAACTTTTGAACGGTAGTATATATACAAAAGTATGTGGACACCCCTTCGAATTACTGGTTTTGGTAATTTCAGCCACACCCGTTGCTGACAGGTGTATAAAATCGAGCACGCAGCCCATGCTTTTGGAATGAGATGTTTGATGAGCAGGTGTCCACATACTTTTGTTCATTTAGTTTATATCCATCTGTTCATCTATTCATTTATCCATCCATCCAGGTGGGTTTTGGCGGTCAGAGCCTGCGTCTCAAGGCCTCCAGTGAGGAGTGTGTCCTCACCCTCTACACCCACAGGTAAAGGACAGAACCAAGGTGCTTAACTCTTATCTTCTAAACAAATGAATGGGTGCTTGGAAACAACAGTGGATCAAGAACGATCGTCAATCAAATGGTCCATTTTTTTCCAGATAGGCCAGCTCTTGAATATAAGTATATTGTAAAGTAATTTACTAAGAAATTAGGCTGAAATATATATATATATATATATTTAAACAAAGTTTCAGTTGCACCCTATACCTCCAAACCCACAGCCAGACCCTCACCCAGGCCCTCACCCACACCCTGCTTAGGGTACTCTGTCCTGGGGACTAGCGAGTGTCCCAACACCCCCTCCTGGTGGAGAACCTGATGGTTCTGTCTCTGGACTGGAAGGCCCAGGCACCTGACCTGCTGTTGAATGCTGAACTCAGGCTGTCTGGCCAGTTCCACAAGACCCTAGCTGACCTGGTCTACCTCGTCCACGGCAACATGAACCGGTATGGTAGTAGTTGTAGTAGTGGTGGTCTTAGGCTGTCTGGCCAGTTCTACAAGACCCTAGCTGACCTGGTCTACCTCGTCCACGGCAACATGAACCGGTATGGTAGTAGTAGTAGTGGTGGTCTTAGGCTGTCTGGCCAGTTCCACAAGACCCTAGCTGACCTGGTCTTCCTCATCCACGGCAACATGAACCGGTATGGTAGTAGTAGTAGTAGTGGTCTTAGGCTGTCTGGCCAGTTCCACAAGACCCTAGCTGACCTGGTCTACCTCGTCCACGGCAACATGAACCGGTATGGTAGTAGTAGTAGTGGTGGTCTTAGGCTGTCTGGCCAGTTCCACAAGACCCTAGCTGACCTGGTCTACCTCATCCACGGCAACATGAACCGGTATGGTAGTAGTAGTGGTGGTCTTAGGCTGTCTGGCCAGTTCCATAAAACCATAGCTGACCTGGTCTACCTCCAACACAGTAACATGGCCAGGTAGTAGTGTTTCCTGTTCTTGAAAGGATAGCTCAAATATTATAGCTTTATTTCTTCTATTCAGTGTCTGTGTTTCAGGGAAAGCAAGTCAGTGGGCAGTTGAGAGGTAAAGATCTAGATCGATAGATCCTATCTATCTAATCTATATATACACACACAGTTGAAGTCGGAAGATTACATACACCTTAGCCAAATACATTTAAACTCAGTTTTTCACAATTTCTGACATTTAATCCTAGTAAAAATTCCCTGTCTTAGGTCAGTTAGGATTGCCACTTTATTTTAAGAATGTAAAATGTCAGAATAATAGTAGAGAGAATGATTTATTTCAGCTTTTATTTCTTCCATCACATTCCCAGTGGGTCAGAAGTTTACATACACTCAATTAGTATTTGGTAGCAATGCCTTTAAATTGTTTAACTTGAGGCAAACGTTTCGCGTAGCCTTCTACAAGCTTCCCACAATAAGTTGGGTGAATTTTGGCCCATTCCTCGTGACAGAGCAAGTGTAACTGAGTCAGGTTTGTAGGCCTCCTTGCTCGCACACGCTTTTTCAGTTCAGCCCATGACATTTCTTTAGGATTGAGGTCAGGGCTTTGTGACGGTCACTCCAATACCTTGACTTTGTTGTCCTTAAACCATTTTGCCACAACTTTGGAAGTATGCTTGGGGTCATTGTCCATTTGGAAGACCCATTTGCGACCAAGCTTTAACTTCCTGACTGATTTCTTGAGATGTTGCTTCAATATATCCACCTAATGTTCCTCCCTCATGTTCTTCGGCTTGCAAGCATCCCCCTTTTTCCTCCAAACATAATGATGGTCATTATGGCCAAGCAGTTCTATTTTTGTTGCATCAGACCAGAGGACCAAAAAGTACAATCTTTGTCCCCATGTGCAGTTGCAAACCATAGTCTGGCTTTTTTATGGATGGTTTTGGAGCAGTGGCTTCACGGCCGTTCAGGATATGTTGATATAGGACTCGTTTTACTGTGGATATAGACTCTTTTGTACCTGTTTCCTCCAGCATTTTCACAAGTTCCTTTGCTGCTGTTCTGGGATTAATTTGCACTTTTCGCACAAAAGTACGTTCATCTCTAGGAGACAGAACGCGTCTCCTTCCTGAGCTGTATGACGGCTTTGTGGTCCCATGGTGTTTATACTTGCATACTGTTGTTTGTACAGATGAGCGTGGTACCTTCAGGCGCTTGGAAATTGCTCCCAAGTATGAACCAGACTTGTGGAGGTCTACAATTTGTTTTCTGAGGTCTTGAATGATTTCTTTTGATTTTCTCATGATGTCAAGCAAAGAGGCACAGAGTTTGAAGGTAGGCTTTGAAATACATCCACAGGTACACCTCCAATTGACTTAAATGATGTCAATTAGCCTATCAAAAGCTTCTAAAGCCATGACATAATTTTCTGGAATATTCCAAGCTGTTTAAAGGCCCAGTCAATTTAGTGTATGTGAACTTCTGACCCACTGGAATTGTGATACATTGAATTATAAGTGAAATAATCTGTCTGTAAACAATTGTTGGAAAAATGACTTGTGTCATGCACAAAGTAGATGTCATATAGATAGATAGATAGATACACTGCTCAAAAAAATTAAGGGAACACTTAAACAACACAATGTAACTCCAAGTCAATCACACTTCTGTGAAATCAAATCATGCACATTTGTGGCCTGCTGGAGGTCATTTTGCAGGGCTCTGGCAGTGCTCCTCCTTGCACAAAGGCGGAGGTAGCGGGCCTGCTGCTGGGTTGTTGCCCTCCTACGGCCTCCTCCACGTCTCCTGATGTACTGGCCTGTCTCCTGGTAGCACCTCTATGCTCTGGACACTACGCTGACAGACACAGCAAACCTTCTTGCCACAGCTCGATGATGTGCCATCCTGGATGAACTGCACTACCTGAGCCACTTGTGTGGGTTGTAGACTCCGTCTCATGCTACCACTAGAGTGAAAGCACCGCCAGCTTTCAAAAGTGACCAAAACATCAGCCAGGAAGCATAGGAACTGAGAAGTGGTCTGGTCACCACCTGCAGAACCACTCCTTTATTGGGGGTGTCTTGCTAATTGCCTATAATTTCCACCTTTTGTCTATTCCATTTGCACAACAGCATGTGAAATTTATTGTCAATCAGTGTTGCTTCCTAAGTGGACAGTTTGATTTCACAGAAGTGTGATTGACTTGGAGTTACATTGTGTTGTTTAAGTGTTCCCTTTATTTTTTTGAGCAGTGTGTATATATATATATATATATATATATATATATATATATATATATATATATATATATATATATATATATACACACAAAATAAACCTAAAATGTTTTCGTCTTTTCAGAGAGAAGCCTCATCTGGGAGAGGTTAGACTGCTGCTTTACACCAGCGTTGGTGTGACAACGACCCCTGACCCCAGACCTGAACCCTGGGCCCAGCTCCTCCTCACAGACACACACCTGGGACTGGTGCAGGTACGTCAAATACATTTCTTAATAAATTAATACATTCATTAATTTATGCAGGAGGATGCCATGCGCAAAGCACTCACTCACTCACTCGTTCACTTAGGAGGATACAGTGTTCCACCCCGCCCCCCACCACGTCCCCCTGCTGTCCCGCCAGGCCCAGTTCAAGGGGGTGACCCTCCGTTGCCTCTCCGACGTCCGCTGTGTGATAGTCCGAGACGGGTTTGGGAGCTCGACCAGTGTGGGTGGAGATGGACCCGGGGATGATTTGATTTATATGGCCATTTTAAAACACAATTCAACCACACATATGGATACAGTTTATTTAAATGAATCAACAAAAACTGTTTAACAACTTATTTCTGTATAGTCTTAGGTGGGGCAACCAGGCTGGACATCATCCTGTCTCAGGACTGGAGGACCAGGAGAGAGAGGCCTAGAGGTCACCCTGAAAGAGGTGCTGTTGCTGAAGCTGATGGAAGTGCCGTAGGGGGGGTAGCTGGAGCTAGTGTCCTGTCTGCTGCCTCTAATTCATGTCCTCCTCCGCAGCAGGCTGAAGTATGGAAATTACATTTCAGCTGCTCCTCCGAGGCCGCCTGTCTGATTAATCACTTGTCAAACGTCTGAATGGTCACTGATCAAGGACTAGAGGACTGGACAGAACATAATGAACTACAGAACAGGGACCAGTTCTGTCCGGTCCTAACTCTCATCGAGAGGACGGCAAGGTGTGTGTTTGCTCACGGAGTGGCAGTCAAGGGTCCAATGTATCTCAAACAAACAATGGAGAATATCGCTACCATTAAACTCTTTAGGGCCAGTTTCCCGAACACAGACTAACCCTAGTCATGGACTTAACAGCAGGCTCAAAAGACAACCTCCTTATTCCTTATAGTCCAGGGAACAGGCCCATAGAGTATAGTAATACATTGATGATGTGTTTAAGTTTTGGTGAATGTTTCCATGCACATAGTTCTAGGCAATTTCTAAATCAAATGTTCCACTTTCACGTTCATTTAAAGAGACTCCGGGACATGACGTCGTAGTGGTCCTTAGTGGGTCAATTTCCGCAAAAACTAAGAGCATTGAAACGTGAGGCTCAACTTCTCCGCTGTCTTGATGCCCTAGCTACCAGCGAACACATGCGCATGAGCAGATATTGTGTGTGACTGAGAGGGAAGTCCTGAATCTCGCTCATCTCAATATTTGCGGAGCTGCTTGTGGCCACATCATTTCGCAGTCTACCTTTTTAAGTCTTTCTGAAATGCACTATATTTGTTTCTCTTCTGTTCAAGGCTGTGTGTTATTGTTAGTCTGTTCATACTGTTTTTGTTCACCTTGTGGAGGGAATACAGGACACTTGGTTCTACAGAATGTAAGCCATTTTAAGGGAAGATGTGAAGGGCACAAATAATTGCAGGGTAAGCTTTTTAAGCATATTTGAACATTTGACCACAAAACAGACCCGTGTTAAATATTTTTTTTTAAATAGCGTTTTATGGACGTGTGTGTAAACGATGAATGTATTTTATACCAAATAAAGTCATGCAATTGAAATTAAATATATTTTGAATATTTGCCTGTCATAATTTGACACTCGTGTGTAAAAATACATGTATTAAAATGATCATGTTTACAATGCTGCAGGTGGCAAGGCTGTTTGTTTTTGTTTGTAAACTAATAAAAGTAATTATTTTTTGATTTGTCAATCAATTGTTTATAGTAGACTTGTGTGAAGGGTTGAAACTCATCAGAATGTAGCTGACGCTGCTCATTCTTTGAATCTCTCTGGCGCCATGATCTAATTTCCCTTTGTTTTCCTGTCTTTCACACAAATTCTGTCTCATCTCTCTCTCCATCTCTGTCTGGCTGTCTTTCTCCCCCCCCTCTTCTGTCTCGGTCTGTCTCTTTCGCTTGCGCTCGCTCTCTCTCTCTCTCTCTCTCTCTGTGTGTGTGATAACTCTGTCAGTAACTTGCTTCCTCTTGTCCCTCAGGACCCAGCCTAGGGTAAATCAGTATTCTACTCCAAGCTCGGCACCACACACACACCTGTCTAAGTGCCTGAGGTCAAGGTGAACCTCTTAACTGCTATTTCCCAGCTCCTACACCCAATACCCAATAGATTTTCCCATGCCTTTCCAGTTAACATTGCGCTGCACCAATGGATAGGCCTTTTGTAGTGGATAAAACTGATGATGTTGGTTTAACAGCTAATCATCATGGTCCATCTAAGAATTTGAGGTCAAACTAATTTATAAGCTGACAGGTAGACAGGCTGAGTGCACATACACTGAGATCAGGACTGACTGTGCTCCAACACAGCCGGCTAAATTACAGGCCCAGCAGCATCAGAGTGCAATAAGTCCTGCTTTCTCTTCCTCCCCGAGTCTGACTGGGATGATGGGGAGAAAAGGGTATCTGCATAGGGACAGGAAGTTTGAGCAATTTGAGGCACTATGCTTTTACTGGTATTTCCAGCATTGTCCACTAGTTTTCCTGCAGGTAGGAATCCTAGGAAATGTTCTGCAATTGACACAATGTCTGGTTTGTGCGTGTGTGTTTGGCAGGGGGATTGCCTAAACCAGGGGAAGTGTAGCTCTGCGACTCAATCGCAAAAAGCCTATTTGGCAGGGAATAATATTAAATAGATAAGTGATTCTACACCTCGCTTTGTTCAAACTGATCAACTCCAACAGACTTGGGAAGTTATAGCTAAAAATGTGTCAATTAGGCATAGTTAATGGGTGAGTTGATTAAACTAACCAATGAAGTATGATTTTGTGAATTTGGGGGTAGCCCTGACCAGGACTCAAACCCAGGTCCAGCGACCGTTAAGCCAACACCTTAACCATTTGGCCAAGAGGACCAAACCTCTTCGCATACGGTTAAAGTGTTGGCTTGACAGTCGCTGGGTTTGGGTCGGGGCTACCCCCGAATTCACTGCCCTTTTAACTGTTCCTAATTTACCATTTTTTCCCCCGTAACTTCTGAGTCCATTGTCCTTTCAAATGATCAAAGATTGATGATGAGTTGGTTATTTGAATCAGCTGTGTAGTTCTAGGGCAAAAACCAACATGTGCACCACTTGTGGTCAAGAGGAAGGAGTTTGGCAAACCCTGATGTAGGGAATAGGGTGCCATTTGGGGGGTGGGCCCTGTTCTCCCCTTCAGATTAGACCAGGCTGTGAATATACACGAGACGTATCACACCTCTTTACAGGTCTCCGTTTTAGACGGGCTGAAAGTATAAAAAGGCTCTCTACTTTCTCTCGTCCTCTCTTCCTCTCCTTTCTCTTCCTCCCTGTTCTCTTCCTCTTTCTCTCCTGAGCGCTGAAAGACATTTCATTAGTGCACTCAAACCATCCATCTGTCCTTCATTGTGTATTTTGTCATCCCCTTCATCCCTCTCTTGTATCAAACACCAACAGGATGAGAAGAAAAAAGAAATCCTAACGTAATGTTGCGTATTAAAATGGAGATCCATGCTCGAACAACGTGCAAAGGAACATTTGAATTATGGCTTCATTTTCTTCGCCCCTGGCTCATTTCTAAATTCTGAAGCTATATTGGAGGGGGGCTAATGTATTGCAAATATTTGTACAGGTGCTGAAAGGGGTTGTTAATATACTGTAGATGAGAGAGGAGACTCTGTCCTCTAGTAGATAAGCCTATAAAGTGGAGTCTGTAATTGAAAATACAGCGTAAGTTCATTGAGTTCTGAATTAGGCTTCACCTCACACACACTTTATGAAGGTCCATATAACAAACCAGTTGAGATTTGTGATTGAAAAATAATCATGGATCATTCTCTCCCTTTATGTCCCAAATGGCACCCTATTCCCAATCTAGTGCACTACTGCCCTATTGTCCCTGATTAAAGGTAGTGCACTACATAGAAAATAGGGTGCCATTTGGCACAGATACCATCTCTTAGTAGAGAAGCAGTTCGCAATAGCTATTTATTTTAGATACTGTCTTGGCCTGATTCCAATATTTCCAAAGTATACATTAAATTAAATAAGGGTGTTTTTCAGGCGGCGTTCTAATGCTCTTTCACACGCACACTTTTTTACGACAGGTCTGATTTATAACGGGAATCATGCAAATGTATGGCGTGCGCCAAGTTGATAAATCTCTATATTTTTGTTCAGTACCAGTCAAAAGTTTGGACACACTGACTCATTCAAGGGGTTTTCTTTATTTTTACTATTTTTCTACATTGTAGAATAATAGTGGAGACATCAAAACTATGAAATAACACATATGGAATCATGTAGTAACCAATGAAGTGTTAAACAAATGAAAATATATTTTATATTTGAGATTCTTCAAAGTAGCCCCCCTTTGCCTTGATGACAGCTTTGCACACTCTTGGCATTCTCTCAACCAGCTTCATGAGTTAGTCGCCTGGAATGCATTTCATTTAATAGGTGTGCCTTGTTAAAAGTTAATTTGTCTAATTTATTTCCTTAATGCGTTTGAGACAATCAGTTGTGTTGTGGCAAGGTAGGGGTGGTATACAGAAGATATCCACATTTGGTAAAAGACCAAGTCAATATTATGGCAAGAACAGCTCAAATAAGCAAAGAGAATAATGACAAACAGTTAAATATACAGGGAGGACAGGGGATCAATCACATCTATTTATAAAGCCCTTTTTACATCAGCAGATGTCACAAAGTGCTTATACAGAAACCCAGCCTAAAACCCCAAACAGCAAGCAATGCAGATGTATGTCCCCTCTTCCTCTGTCCCATGTCCCCCTGTCCCCAGTCTTGTGCCCTGTCCCCTCTACCTTTTCCCCCTGTCCCCCTGTCCCCCTGCCCGATGCCCCCTTTTTCCTGTCCCCTGTCCCCTGTATGTGTTCACTGTGTGTCATTATTTTCTGTGAAAGATGGCTGAGCCGTACAGGCCACAGTCAGGGTTCAGGTTACCTCCGCCCCAGGCAACTTTGAGCGAGACTATGGTTTAGGAGACACTGGATACATCCCAAATACACCCTATATAGGAGACACTGGATGCAGGCTCTGGTCAAAAGTAGAGCACTAGAAGGGGAATAGGGTGCTATTTGGGATGCACCCAATCATTCTTAGCATAGGCATCAGGAGATATTCATAGGTCAAGCTCTGAATTCTAATGCTTACCGTTGTTGGATTTCTCTGCTTGGCCTCCAGTATTAGTGTTCTGAATCTGAACACAGTTTGTTTCCTTCACAATTTAGTCATAAACAAAGCTGTCAGTTCTCAGTGTATTTAGCCTTACCTGTGAATGCAATGTCCTCTCAAGGCTTTGTATTCTAATGCCATAGACTTAGACAACTCTAGTGCCCCAAAACACATTTTAGCATGGGCAGTGCCATTGAGGACTTAAACCATTTTGAAGTAGTCAACTGGATGGGACTTCCTATGGGTTAAGGAAGGATCATATAATTCCATCCAGGTCATCAGGAGGGATCAGCCAATAAATTATACTCTCAAGTTAACATTCCATACCTGCAGGTGTCAATAAATAATCAACCGTTATACCTGTTCAAACAACACACTCCAGGTGGCAGTATGCACCCTTAAAGTTAGTTTACCAATTTATAGAAGTAGTAGAAGAAGAAATTGACTACTTTCAAATGGAGATAGCCTCAATAGCATTGCCCATGTGGTCAGAGATGCTATAATGGAGCAGATACAAAGATGAGAAGTCAAACTAAGTCTATGTATAAAGCTCTGTATTGTTTGAGTTTCTGTGCTCATTATTCATAGTTTGTTTACCTCTTAATTTAGTCATAAACGGAGCTGTCAGTCTTCAGTCAGATTTATGAGGCTGAGCTCATTTGATCACTCTATCCTTAGAGGGCAAAATTAATTAACCAAGATGTACATAATCCAAATAATGCAAAAAAGTATAAAGGCTGCAGGGCTATTTCTGCTGTTGCTCAATTAGTCAATGGATATATAAAGGCAAAATTCAGTAAGACATATACTGGAGAATATTAAAACTAGTTGAATTATCTACAGTATAATAGCTGTATTCTTTGTTCTGTTTTCAGTGGCGGGTTCTTCACATTTCTACTTTAAAACAGAAGGAGCGTCAAAGTTGCACTGAACATGTGTGAGAGTCTGAGTGTATATCTGAGTGTGTTTCTGAGTGTGTGAGTATCTGAGTGTGTGAGTGTCTGAGTGTGTATCTGAGTGTCAGAGTGTGTCTGAGTATCTCAGTGTCTGAGTATCTGAGTATCTGAGTGTCTGAGTGTCTGAGTATCTGAGTGTGTGAGTATATGAGTATCTGAGTGTCTGAGTATCTGAGTATCTGAGTATCTGAGTATCTGAGTGTCTGAGTATCTGAGTGTCTGAGTATCTGAGTGTCTGAGTGTCTGAGTGTCTGAGTATCTGAGTGTCTGAGTGTCTGAGTGTCTGAGTGTCTGAGTGTCTGAGTGTGTGAGTGTCTGAGTGTGTGAGTGTCTGAGTGTGTGTGTGTCTGAGTGTGTGACTGAGTGTGTGAGTGTGTGAGTGTCTGAGTGTCTGAGTGTCTGAGTGTCTGAGTGTCTGAGTGTCTGAGTGTGTGAGTATCTGAGTGTCTGAGTGTATCTGAGTGTCTGAGTATCTGAGTGTGTGAGTGTCTGAGTGTGTGCATGTCTGAGTGTCTGAGTATGTCACGATCGTGTGGAGGATTGACGGACCAAAACGCAGCAGTAGGAAAATAAGCCATATTCCTTTTAATGAATACGAAGGTAAAACGAAACAAAAACACTTACACACTAAACAAAACAAGAAAACGATCGTGAAGCTAATAACGAAGTGCACACACAGGCTACAAACGTATAACATAGACAATTACCCACATCACATGAAAGCCTATGGCTACCCTAAATATGGCTCCCAATCAGAGACAACAGAAATCAGCTGTCTCTAATTGGGAACTCATTCAGGCAACCATAGACTCTCCTAGACAACTAAACCAACATAGACAACGCTAGACACATGCACTCAACACAAACCCATACACTACACCCAACACCCCCTTTACCATATAACCACCCAAAACCTATAAAACACAAACATTCCCCATGTCACACCCTGACCTAACTAAAATAATAAAGAAAACAAATAATACTAAGGCCAGGGCGTGACATAACCCCCCCCCCCTTAAGGTGCGAACTCCGGGCGCACCATTACACAGTCTAGGGGAGGGTCTGGGTGGGCTTCCTTCAACGGTGGCGGCTCCGGCACTGGTCGTGGTCCCCACCCCACCATAGTCACTAACCGCCTCCTTAGCTTCCTCCAAATGACCCCCCTCCACATTAACCCCATTGAATTAAGGGGCAGTTCCGGACTAAGGGGCAGTTCCGGACTAAGGGGCAGTTCCGGACTAAGGGGCAGCTCCAGGGTAAGGGGCAGCACCAGGGTAAGGGGCAGCACCAGGGTAAGGGGCAGCACCAGGATAAGGGAGAGCACCAGGATAAGGGAGAGCACCAGGATAAGGGGCAGCACCAGGATAAGGGGCAACTCCGGACTGAGGAACGGCAGCTCCGGACTGAGGGGCTGCAGCTCCGGACTGCGGGACGGCCCATGGCTGGCCGACGGATCTGGCTGCTCATGGCTGGCCGACGGATCTGGCTGCTCATGGCTGGCCGACGGATCTGGCTGCTCATGGCTGGCCGACGGATCTGGCTGCTCATGGCTGGCCGACGGATCTGGCTGCTCATGGCTGGCCGACGGATCTGGCTGCTCATGGCTGGCCGACGGATCTGGCTGCTCATGGCTGGCCGACGGATCTGGCTGCTCATGGCTGGCCGACGGATCTGGCTGCTCATGGCTGGCTGACGGATCTGGCTGCTCATGGCTGGCTGACGGATCTGGCTGCTCATGGCTGGCTGACGGCTCTGGCTGCTCATGGCTGGCTGACGGCTCTGGCTGCTCATGGCTGGCTGACGGCTCTGGCTGCTCATGGCTGGCTGGCGGCTCTGGCTGCTCATGGCTGGCTGGCGGCTCTGGCAGATCCTGTCTGGTTGGCGGCTCTGGCAGATCCTGTCTGGTTGGCGGCTCTGGCAGATCCTGTCTGGTTGGCGGCTCTGGCAGATCCTGTCTGGTTGGCGGCTCTGGCAGATCCTGTCTGGTTGGCGGCTCTGGCAGATCCTGTCTGGTTGGCGGCTCTGGCAGATCCTGTCTGGTTGGCGGCTCTGGCAGATCCTGTCTGACGAATGTCTCTAGCGGCTCCTGACTGACGAACGGCTCTGACGGCTCGGGACAGACGGGCGGCTCTAATGGCTCGGGGCAGACGGATGGCTCAGATGGCGCTGGGTAGACGGATGGCTCAGATGGCGCTGGGTAGACGGATGGCTCAGATGGCGCTGGGTAGACGGATGGCTCAGATGGCGCTGGGTAGACGGATGGCTCAGATGGCGCTGGGTAGACGGATGGCTCAGATGGCGCTGGGTAGACGAGCAGTTCAGGCATCGCTGTGCAGACTGCAGACTCTTGCCGGCTGAGGCGCACTGTAGGCCTGGTGCGTGGTGCCGGGACTGGTGGTACCGGGCTGGGGACACGCATCTCAGGGCTAGTGCGGGGAGCAGGAACAGGGCATACTGGACCCTGGGAGCGCACATTAGGCCTAGTGCGTGGTGCCGGAACTGGTGGTACCGGACTGGGGACACGCATCTCAGGGCTAGTGCGGGGAGCAGCAACAGGACGCACAGGACTCTGGGGACACACAGGAGGCTTGGTGCGTGGTTTATGCACTGGTGGTAAAGGGCTGGAGACACGCACCATAGGGCTAGTGCGTGGAGGAGGCACTGGTGGTACTGGGTAGGGGCGGGGAGGTGGCGCCGGAAATACCGGACCGTGCATGCGTACTGGCTCCCTTGAGCACCGAGCTTGCCCAACCTTACCTGGTTGTATGCTCCCCGTCGCCTGACCAGTGCGGGGAGGTGGAATAACCCGCACCGGCCTATGTAGGCGAACCGGGGACACCATGCGTAAGGCTGGTGCCATGTACGCCGGCCCGAGGAGACGCACTGGTGACCAGATGCGTTGGGCCGGCTTCATGACATACGGCTCAACGCTCAGTCTAGCCTGGCCGATACGTGGAGCTGAAATGTACCGAACCGGGCTATGCACGCGTACAGGAGACACCGTGCGCTCTACTGCGTAACACGGTGTCTGCCCGTACTCTCGCTCTCCACGGTAAGTACAGGGAGTAGGCGCAGGTTTCCTACCTGACTTCGCCACACTCCCTTTAAGGTCCCCCCCAAGAAATTTTTGGGTTGTACTCACGGGCTTCCAGCCTTGTCTCCGTGCTGCCTCCTCATATCGCCTCCTCTCGGCTTTAGCTGCCTCCAGCTCTTCACGAGGAAGGCGATATTCTCCCGGTTGTGCCCACGGCCCCTTACCATCCAGTATCTCCTCCCATGTCCAAGAATCCTGTGTAGGTGGGTCCTGTTGCCGCTTTACATGCCGCTTGGTCCTATATTGGTGGGTGATTCTGTCACGATCGTGTGGAGGATTGACGGACCAAAACGCAGCAGTAGGAAAATAAGCCATATTCCTTTTTATTAACGAAGAAGGCAAACGAAACAAAAACACTTAAACACTAAACAAAACAAGAAAACGATCGTGAAGCTAAACAACGATGTGCACACACTGGCTACAAACGTATCACATAGACAACTACTCACATCACATGAAAGCCTATGGCTACCCTAAATATGGCTCCCAATCAGAGACAACAGAAATCAGCTGTCTCTAATTGGGAACTCATTCAGGCAACCATAGACTCTCCAAGTCAACTAAACCAACATAGACAACGCTAGACACATGCACTCAACACAAACCCATACACTACACCCAACACCCCCTTTACCATATAACCACCCAAAACCTATAAAACACAAACATTCCCCATGTCACACCCTGACCTAACTAAAATAATAAAGAAAACAAATAATACTAAGGCCAGGGCGTGACAGAGTATCTGAGTGTCTGAGTGTCTGAGTGTCTGAGTATCTGAGTGTGGGAGTATCTGAGTGTCTGAGTGTGTGTCTGAGTGTGTGAGTGTGTGAGTATCTGAGTGTGTGAGTATCTGAGTGTCTGAGTGTGTGTCTGAGTGTGTGAGTGTCTGAGTATCTGAGTGTGTGAGTGTCTGAGTGTTTGAGTGTGTGAGCATCTGAGTGTGTGAGTATCTGAGTGTCTGAGTGTCTGAGTGTCTGAGTATCTGAGTGTCTGAGTATCTGAGTATCTGAGTGTCTGAGTGTGTGAGTATCTGAGTGTGTGAGTATCTGAGTGTCTGAGTATCTGAGTGTCTGAGTGTCTGAGTGTGTGAGTATCTGAGTGTCTGAGAATCTGAGTGTGTGAGTGTGTGAGTATCTGAGTGTCTGAGTATCTGAGTGTCTGAGTATCTGAGTGTCTGAGTGTCTGAGTATCTGAGTGTCTGAGTGTGTGAGTGTCCGAATATCTGAGTGTCTGAGTGTGTGTGTGTGTGTGTGTGTGTGTGAGTGTCTGAGTGTGTGAGTATCTGAGTATCTGAGTGTGTGTGTGTGAGTGTCTGAGTGTGTGAGTATCTGAGTGTCTGAGTGTGTGTGTGTGTGTGTGAGTGTCTGAGTGTGTGAGTATCTGAGTATCTGAGTGTCTGAGTGTCTGAGTGTGTATCTGAGTGTCTGATTGTGTGAGTATCTGAGTGTCTGACTGTGTGAGTGTGTGAGTATCTGAGTCTCTGAGTGTGTGTCTGAGTGTGTGAGTATCTGAGTGTGTGAGTGTCTGAGTGTGTGAGTATCTGCGTGTGTCAGTTTCTGAGTGTCTGAGTATGTGAGTGTCTGAGTGTGTGAATATCTGAGTGTGTGAGTATCTGAGTGTCTGAGTGTGTGAATATCTGAGTGTGTGAGTATCTGAGTGTCTGAGTATCTGAGTGTCTGAGTATCTGAGTGTCTGAGTGTGTGAGTGTCTGAGTGTGTGAGTATCTGAGTGTCTCAGTGTGTGTCTGAGTGTGTGAGTGTCTGAGTGTTTGAGTAACTGAGTATCTGAGTGTCTGAGTGTGTGAGTGTCTGAGTATCTGAGTGTGTGAGTGTCTGAGTGTGTGAGTTTCTGAGTGTGTGAGTGTCTGAGTGTGTGAGTATCTGAGTGTGTGAGTATCTGAGTATCTGAGTGTGTGAGTATTTGAGTGTCTGAGTGTGTGTCTGAGTGTGTGAGTGTCTGAGTGTGTGAGTGTCTGAGTGTGTGAGTTTCTGAGTGTGTGTCTGAGTGTGTGAGTTTCTGAGTGTGTGAGTGTCTGAGTGTGTGAGTATCTGAGTGTGTGAGTATCTGAGTATCTGAGTGTGTGAGTATTTGAGTGTCTGAGTGTGTGTCTGAGTATCTGAGTGTCTGAGTGTGTGAGTGTCTGAGTGTGTGAGTATCTGAGTGTCTGAGTGTGTGTCTGAGTGTGTGAGTGTCTGAGTGTGTGAGTGTCTGAGTGTGTGAGTTTCTGAGTGTGTGAGTATCTGATTGGCAGAGTGTGTCTGAGTATCTGAGTGTCTGAGTGTGTGCGTGTCTGAGTGTGTGCGTATCTGAGTGTCTGAGCATCTAAGTGTCTGAGTGTGTGAGTATCTGAGTGTGTGAGTATCTGAGTGTGTGAGTGTCTGAGCATCTAAGTGTCTGAGTGTGTGAGTATCTGAGTGTCTGAGTGTCTGAGTGTCTAAGTATCTGAGTGTCTGAGTATCTGAGTGTCTGAGTGTGTGAGTATCTGAGTGTCTGAGTATCTGAGTGTGTTAGTGTGTGAGTGTCTGAGTGTCTGACTGTGTGAGTGTGTGAGTATCTGAGTGTCTGAGTATCTGAGTATCTGAGTGTCTGAGTATCTGAGTGTCTGAGTATCTGAGTGTCTGAGTGTGTGAATATCTGAGTGTGTGAGTATCTGAGTGTCTGAGTATCTGAGTGTCTGAGTATCTGAGTGTCTGAGTGTGTGAGTGTCTGAGTGTGTGAGTATCTGAGTGTCTCAGTGTGTGTCTGAGTGTCTGAGTGTTTGAGTAACTGAGTATCTGAGTGTCTGAGTGTGTGAGTGTCTGAGTATCTGAGTGTGTGAGTGTCTGAGTGTGTGAGTTTCTGAGTGTCTGAGTGTGTGAGTATCTGAGTGTGTGAGTATCTGAGTATCTGAGTGTCTGAGTGTGTGTCTGAGTGTGTGTCTGAGTGTGTGAGTGTCTGAGTGTGTGAGTGTCTGAGTGTGTGAGTTTCTGAGTGTGTGAGTGTCTGAGTGTGTGAGTGTCTGAGTATCTGATTGTCTGAGTGTGTGAGTGTCTGAGTGTGTGAGTGTCTGAGTGTCTGAGTGTGTGAGTGTCTGAGTATCTGAGTGTCTGATTATCTGAGTCTCTGAGTATCTGAGTGTCTGAGTGTGTGAGTATCTGAGTGTCTGAGTGTGTGAGTATCTGAGTGTGTGAGTATCTGATTGGCAGAGTGTGTCTGAGCATCTGAGTGTGTGAGTATCTGAGTGTCTGAGTGTCTGAGTATCTGAGTATCTGAGTATCTGAGTGTCTGAGTGTGTGAGTATCTGAGTGTGTGAGTATCTGAGTATCTGAGTGTCTGAGTATCTGAGTGTCTGAGTGTGTGAGTATCTGAGTGTGTGAGTGTCTGAGTGTCTAAGTGTCTGAGTGTCTGAGTATCTGAGTGTCTGAGTGTGTGAGTGTCCGAATATCTGAGTGTCTGAGTGTGTGTGTGTGTGTGTGAGTGTCTGAGTGTGTGAGTATCTGAGTATCTGAGTGTGTGTGTGTGACTGTCTGAGTGTGTGAGTATCTGAGTGTCTGAGTGTGTGTGTGTGTGTCTGAGTGTGTGAGTATCTGAGTATCTGAGTGTGTATCTGAGTGTCTGATTGTGTGAGTATCTGAGTGTCTGACTGTGTGAGTGTGTGAGTATCTGAGTGTGTGAGTATCTGAGTGTGTGAGTGTCTGAGTGTGTGAGTATCTGAGTGTGTCAATTTCTGAGTGTCTGAGTATGTGAGTGTCTGAGTGTGTGAATATCTCAGTGTCTGAGTATCTGAGTATCTGAGTGTGTGAGTGTCTGAGTGTCTAAGTGTCTGAGTGTCTGAGTATCTGAGTGTCTGAGTGTCTGAGTGTTTAAGTATCTGAGTGTGTGAGTATCTGAGTGTGTGAGTATCTGAGTGTGTGAGTGTCTGAGTGTCTAAGTGTCTGAGTGTCTGAGTGTCTGAGTGTTTAAGTATCTGAGTGTCTGAGTGTCTGAGTGTTTAAGTATCTGAGTGTCTGAGTGTGTGAGTGTCTGAGTGTCTGATTGTGTGAGTGTCTGAGTGTCTGACTGTGTGAGTGTGTGAGTATCTGAGTGTGTGAGTGTCTGAGCATCTAAGTATCTGAATGTGTGAGTGTCTGAGTGTCTGAGTGTTTAAGTATCTGAGTGTCTGAGTGTCTGAGTGTCTGAGTATCTGAGTGTCTGAGTGTCTGAGTGTCTGAGTATCTGAGTGTGTGAGTATCTGAGTGTGTGAGTGTGTGAGTGTCTGAGTGTGTGAGTGTCTGAGTGTCTGACTGTGTGAGTGTGTGAGTATCTGAGTGTGTGAGTGTCTGAGCATCTAAGTATCTGAATGTGTGAGTGTCTGAGTGTCTGAGCGTTTAAGTATCTGAGTGTCTGAGTGTCTGAGTGTCTGAGTGTCTGAGTATCTGAGTGTGTGAGTATCTGAGTGTGTGAGTATCTGAGTATCTGAGTGTCTGAGTGTGTGAGTGTGACTGTCTGAGTGTGTGAGTATCTGAGTGTCTGAGTGTGTGTGTGTGTGTCTGAGTGTGTGAGTATCTGAGTATCTGAGTGTGTATCTGAGTGTCTGACTGTGTGAGTGTGTGAGTATCTGAGTGTGTGAGTATCTGCGTGTGTCAGTTTCTGAGTGTCTGAGTATGTGAGTGTCTGAGTGTGTGAATATCTCAGTGTCTGAGTATCTGAGTATCTGAGTGTGTGAGTGTCTGAGTGTCTAAGTGTCTGAGTGTCTGAGTGTCTGAGTGTCTGAGTGTCTGAGTGTCTGAGTGTCTGACTGTGTGAGTGTCTGAGTGTCTGACTGTGTGAGTGTGTGAGTGTCTGAGTGTCTGAGTGTCTGAGTGTCTGAGTGTCTGAGTGTCTGAGTATCTGAGTATCTGAGTGTGTGAGTATCTGAGTGTCTGAGTATCTGAGTGTGTGAGTGTTTAAGTATCTGAGTGTCTGAGTGTCTGAGTGTCTGAGTGTCTGAGTGTCTGAGTGTCTGAGTGTCTGAGTGTCTGAGTGTCTGAGTGTCTGAGTGTCTGAGTGTCTGAGTGTCTGAGTGTCTGAGTGTCTGAGTGTCTGAGTGTCTGAGTGTCTGAGTGTCTGAGTGTCTGAGTGTCTGAGTGTCTGAGTGTCTGAGTGTGTGAGTGTCTGAGTGTGTGAGTGTCTGAGTGTGTGAGTGTGTGAGTGTCTGAGTGTCTGAGTATCTGATTGTCAGAGTGTGTGTGAGTATCTCAGTGTCTGAGTATCTGAGTGTGTGAGTGTCTGAGTGTGTGCATGTCTGAGTGTCTGAGTATGTCACGATCGTGTGGAGGATTGACGGACTAAAACGCAGCAGTAGGAAAATAAGCCATATTCCTTTTAATGAATACGAAGGTAAAACGAAACAAAAACACTTACACACTAAACAAAACAAGAAAACGATCGTGAAGCTAATAACAAAGTGCACACACAGGCTACAAACGTATAACATAGACAATTACCCACATCACATGAAAGCCTATGGCTACCCTAAATATGGCTCCCAATCAGAGACAACAGAAATCAGCTGTCTCTAATTGGGAACTCATTCAGGCAACCATAGACTCTCCTAGACAACTAAACCAACATAGACAACGCTAGACACATGCACTCAACACAAACCAATACACTACACCCAACACCCCCTTTACCATATAACCACCCAAAACCTATAAAACACAAACATTCCCCATGTCACACCCTGACCTAACTAAAATAATAAAGAAAACAAATAATACTAAGGCCAGGGCGTGACATAACCCCCCCCCCCCCTTAAGGTGCGAACTCCGGGCGCACCATTACACAGTCTAGGGGTGGGTCTGGGTGGGCTTCCTTCAACGGTGGCGGCTCCGGCACTGGTCGTGGTCCCCACCCCACCATAGTCACTAACCGCCTCCTTAGCTTCCTCCAAATGACCCCCCTCCACATTAACCCCATTGAATTAAGGGGCAGTTCCGGACTAAGGGGCAGTTCCGGACTAAGGGGCAGCACCAGGATAAGGGAGAGCACCAGGATAAGGGGCAGCACCAGGATAAGGGAGAGCACCAGGATAAGGGGCAGCACCAGGATAAGGGGCAACTCCGGACTGAGGAACGGCAGCTCCGGACTGAGGGGCTGCAGCTCCGGACTGCGGGACGGCCCATGGCTGGCTGACGGATCTGGCTGCTCATGGCTGGCCGACGGATCTGGCTGCTCATGGCTGGCCGACGGATCTGGCTGCTCATGGCTGGCCGACGGATCTGGCTGCTCATGGCTGGCCGACGGATCTGGCTGCTCATGGCTGGCCGACGGATCTGGCTGCTCATGGCTGGCTGACGGATCTGGCTGCTCACGGCTGGCTGACGGATCTGGCTGCTCACGGCTGGCTGACGGATCTGGCTGCTCACGGCTGGCTGACGGATCTGGCTGCTCACGGCTGGCTGACGGATCTGGCTGCTCACGGCTGGCTGGCGGCTCTGGCAGATCCTGTCTGGTTGGCGGCTCTGGCAGATCCTGTCTGGTTGGCGGCTCTGGCAGATCCTGTCTGGTTGGCGGCTCTGGCAGATCCTGTCTGGTTGGCGGCTCTGGCAGATCCTGTCTGGTTGGCGGCTCTGGCAGATCCTATCTGGTTGGCGGCTCTGGCAGATCCTGTCTGGTTGGCGGCTCTGGCAGATCCTGTCTGGTTGGCGGCTCTGGCAGATCCTGTCTGGTTGGCGGCTCTGGCAGATCCTGTCTGGTTGGCGGCTCTGGCAGATCCTGTCTGACGAATGTCTCTAGCGGCTCCTGACTGACGAACGGCTCTGACGGCTCGGGACAGACGGGCGGCTCTAATGGCTCGGGGCAGACGGATGGCTCAGATGGCGCTGGGTAGACGGATGGCTCAGATGGCGCTGGGTAGACGGATGGCTCAGATGGCGCTGGGTAGACGGATGGCTCAGATGGCGCTGGGTAGACGGATGGCTCAGATGGCGCTGGGTAGACGGATGGCTCAGATGGCGCTGGGTAGACGAGCAGTTCAGGCATCGCTGTGCAGACTGCAGACTCTTGCCGGCTGAGGCGCACTGTAGGCCTGGTGCGTGGTGCCGGGACTGGTGGTACCGGGCTGGGGACACGCATCTCAGGGCTAGTGCGGGGAGCAGGAACAGGGCATACTGGACCCTGGGAGCGCACATTAGGCCTAGTGCGTGGTGCCGGAACTGGTGGTACCGGACTGGGGACACGCATCTCAGGGCTAGTGCGGGGAGCAGCAACAGGACGCACAGGACTCTGGGGACACACAGGAGGCTTGGTGCGTGGTTTATGCACTGGTGGTAAAGGGCTGGAGACACGCACCATAGGGCTAGTGCGTGGAGGAGGCACTGGTGGTACTGGGTAGGGGCGGGGAGGTGGCGCCGGAAATACCGGACCGTGCATGCGTACTGGCTCCCTTGAGCACCGAGCTTGCCCAACCTTACCTGGTTGTATGCTCCCCGTCGCCTGACCAGTGCGGGGAGGTGGAATAACCCGCACCGGCCTATGTAGGCGAACCGGGGACACCATGCGTAAGGCTGGTGCCATGTACGCCGGCCCGAGGAGACGCACTGGTGACCAGATGCGTTGGGCCGGCTTCATGACATACGGCTCAACGCTCAGTCTAGCCTGGCCGATACGTGGAGCTGAAATGTACCGAACCGGGCTATGCACGCGTACAGGAGACACCGTGCGCTCTACTGCGTAACACGGTGTCTGCCCGTACTCTCGCTCTCCACGGTAAGTACAGGGAGTAGGCGCAGGTTTCCTACCTGACTTCGCCACACTCCCTTTAAGGTCCTCCCAAGAAATTTTTGGGTTGTACTCACGGGCTTCCAGCCTTGTCTCCGTGCTGCCTCCTCATATCGCCTCCTCTCGGCTTTAGCTGCCTCCAGCTCTTCACGAGGAAGGCGATATTCTCCCGGTTGTGCCCACGGCCCCTTACCATCCAGTATCTCCTCCCATGTCCAAGAATCCTGTGTAGGTGGGTCCTGTTGCCGCTTTACATGCCGCTTGGTCCTATATTGGTGGGTAATTCTGTCACGATCGTGTGGAGGATTGACGGACCAAAACGCAGCAGTAGGAAAATAAGCCATATTCCTTTTATTAACGAAGAAGGCAAACGAAACAAAAACACTTAAACACTAAACAAAACAAGAAAACGATCGTGAAGCTAAACAACGATGTGCACACACTGGCTACAAACGTATCACATAGACAACTACTCACATCACATGAAAGCCTATGGCTACCCTAAATATGGCTCCCAATCAGAGACAACAGAAATCAGCTGTCTCTAATTGGGAACTCATTCAGGCAACCATAGACTCTCCAAGACAACTAAACCAACATAGACAACGCTAGACACATGCACTCAACACAAACCCATACACTACACCCAACACCCCCTTTACCATATAACCACCCAAAACCTATAAAACACAAACATTCCCCATGTCACACCCTGACCTAACTAAAATAATAAAGAAAACAAATAATACTAAGGCCAGGGCGTGACAGAGTATCTGAGTGTCTGAGTGTCTGAGTGTCTGAGTATCTGAGTGTGGGAGTATCTGAGTGTCTGAGTGTGTGTCTGAGTGTGTGAGTGTGTGAGTATCTGAGTGTGTGAGTATCTGAGTGTCTGAGTGTGTGTCTGAGTGTGTGAGTGTCTGAGTATCTGAGTGTGTGAGTGTCTGAGTGTCTGAGTGTGTGAGTGTCTGAGTGTCTGAGTGTGTGAGTGTCTGAGTGTGTGAGTATCTGAGTGTCTGAGTGTGTTAGTATCTGAGTGTCTGAGTGTGTGAGTATCTGAGTGTCTGAGTGTGTGAGTGTCTGAGTGTGTGAGTATCTGAGTGTCTGAGTATCTGAGTATCTGAGTGTCTGAGTATCTGAGTGTCTGAGTGTCTGAGTATCTGAGTGTCTGAGTGTCTGAGTATCTGAGTGTTTGAGTGTGTGTGTGTGTGTGTGTGTGTGTGTGTGTGTGTGTGTGTGTGTGTGTGTGTGTGTGTGTGTGTGTGTGTGTGTGTGTGAGTGACAGTCTGACAATCAGACAATACGACACTCAGACAATCAGACACTCAGACATTCACACACTCAGATTGAGTGTCTGTGTGTGGGAGTATCTGTGTATGTGAGTATCTGAGTATCTGAGTGTGTGAGTATCTGGGTATCTGAGTGTCTGAGTATCTGAGTGTGTGAGTATCTGAGTGTGTGAGTATCTGAGTGTGTGAGTGTCTGAGTGTCTGAATATCTGAGTATCTGAGTGTCTGAGTATCTGAGTGTGTGAGTGTGTGAGTGTCTGAATATCTGAGTATCTGAGTATCTGAGTGTCTGAGTATCTGAGTGTGTGAGTGTCTGAATATCTGAGTGTGTGAGTATCTGAGTGTGTGAGTATCTGAGTGTGCGAGTATCTGATTGGCAGAGTGTGTCTGAGTATCTCAGTGTCTGAGTATCTGAGTGTCTGAGTGTGTGCATGTCTGAGTGTCTGAGTGTGTGTCTGAGTGTGTGAGTGTCTGAGTGTGTGAGTATCTGAGTGTGTGAGTATCTGAGTGTGTGAGTATCTGATTGGCAGAGTGTGTCTGAGTATCTCAGTGTCTGAGTATCTGAGTGTCTGAGTGTGTGCATGTCTGAGTGTCTGAGTGTGTGTCTGAGTGTGTGAGTGTCTGAGTGTGTGTATCTGATTGTCTGAGTGTGTGAGTGTCTGAGTGTGTGAGTTTCTGAGTGTGTGAGTGTCTGAGTGTGTGAGTTTCTGAGTGTGTGAGTGTCTGAGTGTGTGAGTGTCTGAGTATCTGAGTGTCTGATTATCTGAGTCTCTGAGTATCTGAGTGTCTGAGTGTGTGAGTGTCTGAGTGTGTGAGTATCTGAGTGTCTGAGTGTGTGTCTGAGTGTGTGAGTGTCTGAGTGTGTGAGTGTCTGAGTGTGTGAGTTTCTGAGTGTGTGAGTATCTGATTGGCAGAGTGTGTCTGAGTATCTGAGTGTCTGAGTGTGTGCGTGTCTGAGTGTGTGAGTATCTGAGTGTCTGAGCATCTAAGTGTCTGAGTGTGTGAGTATCTGAGTGTGTGAGTGTCTGAGCATCTAAGTGTCTGAGTGTGTGAGTATCTGAGTGTCTGAGTGTCTGAGTGTCTAAGTGTCTGAGTGTGTGAGTATCTGAGTGTCTGAGTATCTGAGTATCTGAGTGTGTGAGTATCTGAGTGTCTGAGTATCTGAGTGTGTTAGTTTGTGAGTGTCTGAGTGTCTGACTGTGTGAGTGTGTGAGTATCTGAGTGTCTGAGTATCTGAGTGTCTGAGTATCTGAGTGTCTGAGTGTGTGAATATCTGAGTGTGTGAGTATCTGAGTGTCTGAGTATCTGAGTGTCTGAGTATCTGAGTGTCTGAGTGTGTGAGTGTCTGAGTGTGTGAGTATCTGAGTGTCTCAGTGTGTGTCTGAGTGTCTGAGTGTTTGAGTAACTGAGTATCTGAGTGTCTGAGTGTGTGAGTGTCTGAGTATCTGAGTGTGTGAGTGTCTGAGTGTGTGAGTTTCTGAGTGTCTAAGTGTGTGAGTATCTGAGTGTGTGAGTATCTGAGTATCTGAGTGTGTGAGTATCTGAGTGTCTGAGTGTGTGTCTGAGTGTGTGAGTGTCTGAGTGTGTGAGTATCTGAGTGTGTGAGTATCTGAGTGTGTGATTATCTGATTGTCTGAGTGTGTGAGTGTCTGAGTGTGTGAGTTTCTGAGTGT
This sequence comes from Salvelinus fontinalis, assembly GCF_029448725.1. Lineage (NCBI taxonomy): Eukaryota > Metazoa > Chordata > Actinopteri > Salmoniformes > Salmonidae > Salvelinus > Salvelinus fontinalis. The sequence continues at coordinate 73,610,211 of NC_074665.1, forward strand.
GTGAGTGTCTGAGTGTGTGAGTATCTGAGTGTGTGAGTATCTGATTGTCTGAGTGTGTGAGTGTCTGAGTGTGTGAGTGTCTGAGTATCTGAGTGTCTGATTATCTGAGTCTCTGAGTATCTGAGTGTGTGAGTGTCTGAGTGTGTGAGTATCTGAGTGTCTGAGTGTGTGAGTATCTGAGTGTGTGAGTATCTGATTGGCAGAGTGTGTCTGAGTTTTCTCAGTGTCTGAGTATCTGAGTGTCTGAGTGTGTGCATGTCTGAGTGTGTGAGTATCTGAGTGTCTGAGCATCTAAGTGTCTGAGTGTGTGAGTATCTGAGTGTGTGAGTGTCTGAGCATCTAAGTATCTGAATGTGTGAGTATCTGAGTGTCTGAGTGTCTGAGTGTCTAAGTGTCTGAGTGTCTGAGTATCTGAGTGTCTGAGTATCTGAGTGTCTGAGTGTGTGAGTGTCTGAGTGTGTGAGTATCTGAGTGTCTGAGTGTGTGTCTGAGTGTGTGAGTGTCTGAGTGTGTGAGTGTCTGAGTGTGTGAGTTTCTGAGTGTGTGAGTATCTGATTGGCAGAGTGTGTCTGAGTATCTGAGTGTCTGAGTGTGTGCGTGTCTGAGTGTGTGAGATCTGAGTGTCTGAGCATCTAAGTGTCTGAGTGTGTGAGTATCTGAGTGTGTGAGTGTCTGAGCATCTAAGTGTCTGAGTGTGTGAGTATCTGAGTGTCTGAGTGTCTGAGTGTCTAAGTGTCTGAGTGTGTGAGTATCTGAGTGTCTGAGTATCTGAGTATCTGAGTGTGTGAGTATCTGAGTGTCTGAGTATCTGAGTGTGTTAGTGTGTGAGTGTCTGAGTGTCTGACTGTGTGAGTGTGTGAGTATCTGAGTGTCTGAGTATCTGAGTATCTGAGTGTCTGAGTATCTGAGTGTCTGAGTGTGTGAATATCTGAGTGTGTGAGTATCTGAGTGTCTGAGTATCTGAGTGTCTGAGTATCTGAGTGTCTGAGTGTGTGAGTGTCTGAGTGTGTGAGTATCTGAGTGTCTCAGTGTGTGTCTGAGTGTCTGAGTGTTTGAGTAACTGAGTATCTGAGTGTCTGAGTGTGTGAGTGTCTGAGTATCTGAGTGTGTGAGTGTCTGAGTGTGTGAGTTTCTGAGTGTCTAAGTGTGTGAGTATCTGAGTGTGTGAGTATCTGAGTATCTGAGTGTGTGAGTATCTGAGTGTCTGAGTGTGTGTCTGAGTGTGTGAGTGTCTGAGTGTGTGAGTTTCTGAGTGTCTAAGTGTGTGAGTATCTGAGTGTGTGAGTATCTGAGTATCTGAGTGTGTGAGTATCTGAGTGTCTGAGTGTGTGTCTGAGTGTGTGAGTGTCTGAGTGTGTGAGTATCTGAGTGTGTGAGTATCTGAGTGTGTGAGTATCTGATTGTCTGAGTGTGTGAGTGTCTGAGTGTGTGAGTTTCTGAGTGTGTGAGTGTCTGAGTGTGTGAGTATCTGAGTGTGTGAGTATCTGATTGTCTGAGTGTGTGAGTGTCTGAGTGTGTGAGTGTCTGAGTATCTGAGTGTCTGATTATCTGAGTCTCTGAGTATCTGAGTGTCTGAGTGTGTGAGTGTCTGAGTGTGTGAGTATCTGAGTGTCTGAGTGTGTGAGTATCTGAGTGTGTGAGTATCTGATTGGCAGAGTGTGTCTGAGTTTTCTCAGTGTCTGAGTATCTGAGTGTCTGAGTGTGTGCATGTCTGAGTGTGTGAGTATCTGAGTGTCTGAGCATCTAAGTGTCTGAGTGTGTGAGTATCTGAGTGTGTGAGTGTCTGAGCATCTAAGTATCTGAATGTGTGAGTATCTGAGTGTCTGAGTGTCTGAGTGTCTAAGTGTCTGAGTGTCTGAGTATCTGAGTGTCTGAGTGTCTGAGTGTTTAAGTATCTGAGTGTCTGAGTATCTGAGTGTGTTAGTGTGTGAGTGTCTGAGTGTCTGACTGTGTGAGTGTGTGAGTATCTGAGTGTGTGAGTGTCTGAGCATCTAAGTATCTGAATGTGTGAGTATCTGAGTGTCTGAGTGTCTGAGTGTTTAAGTATCTGAGTGTCTGAGTATCTGAGTGTCTGAGTATCTGAGTGTGTTAGTGTGTGAGTGTCTGAGTGTCTGACTGTGTGAGTGTGTGAGTATCTGAGTGTCTGAGTATCTGAGTATCTGAGTGTGTGAGTATCTGAGTGTCTGAGTATCTGAGTGTGTGAGTATCTGAGTGTGTGAGTGTCTGAATATCTGAGTGTCTGAGTGTGTGAGTATCTGAGTGTCTGAGTATCTGAGTATCTGAGTATCTGAGTATCTGAGTATCTGAGTGTCTGAGTGTGTGAGTATCTGAGTGTGTGAGTGTGTGAGTATCTGAGTGTGTGAGTGTCTGAATATCTGAGTGTCTGAGTGTGTGAGTATCTGAGTGTCTGAGTATCTGAGTGTCTGAGTGTGTGAGTATCTGAGTGTGTGAGTGTCTGAATATCTGAGTGTCTGAGTGTGTGAGTATCTGAGTGTCTGAGTATCTGAGTATCTGAGTATCTGAGTATCTGAGTATCTGAGTGTCTGAGTGTCTGAGTGTGTGAGTGTCTGAATATCTGAGTATCTGAGTATCTGAGTGTCTGAGTATCTGAGTGTGTGAGTGTCTGAATATCTGAGTGTGTGAGTATCTGAGTGTGTGAGTATCTGAGTGTGTGAGTATCTGATTGGCAGAGTGTGTCTGAGTATCTCAGTGTCTGAGTATCTGAGTGTCTGAGTGTGTGCATGTCTGAGTGTCTGAGTGTGTGTCTGAGTGTGTGAGTGTCTGAGTGTGTGAGTGTCTGAGTGTGTGAGTATCTGAGTGTGTGAGTATCTGATTGGCAGAGTGTGTCTGAGTATCTCAGTGTCTGAGTATCTGAGTGTCTGAGTGTGTGCATGTCTGAGTGTCTGAGTATGTGTCTGAGTGTGTGAGTGTCTGAGTGTGTGAGTATCTGAGTGTGTGAGTATCTGAGTGTCTGAGTGTGTGAGTATCTGAGTGTCTGAGTGTCTGAGTGTCTGAGTTTGTGCGTGTCTGAGTGTGTGAGTATCTGAGTGTCTGAGTATCTGAGTATCTGAGTATCTGAGTGTCTGAGTATCTGAGTGTCTGAGTATCTGAGTGTCTGAGTGTCTGAGTGTCTGAGTATCTGAGTGTCTGAGTGTCTGAGTATCTGAGTATCTGAGTGTCTGAGTATCTGAGTGTGTTAGTGTGTGAGTGTCTGAGTGTCTGACTGTGTGAGTGTGTGAGTATCTGAGTGTCTGAGTATCTGAGTATCTGAGTGTGTGAGTATCTGAGTGTCTGAGTATCTGAGTGTCTGAGTGTGTGAGTATCTGAGTGTGTGAGTGTCTGAATATCTGAGTGTCTGAGTGTGTGAGTATCTGAGTGTCTGAGTATCTGAGTATCTGAATGTCTGAGTATCTGAGTGTCTGAGTATCTGAGTGTGTGAGTATCTGAGTGTCTGAGTATCTGAGTGTCTGAGTGTCTGAGTGTCTGAGTATCTGAGTATCTGAGTATCTGAGTATCTGAGTGTCTGAGTGTGTGAGTATCTGAGTGTGTGAGTGTGTGAGTATCTGAGTGTGTGAGTGTCTGAATATCTGAGTGTCTGAGTGTGTGAGTATCTGAGTGTCTGAGTATCTGAGTGTCTGAGTGTGTGAGTATCTGAGTGTGTGAGTGTCTGAATATCTGAGTGTCTGAGTGTGTGAGTATCTGAGTGTCTGAGTATCTGAGTATCTGAGTATCTGAGTATCTGAGTATCTGAGTGTCTGAGTGTCTGAGTGTGTGAGTGTCTGAATATCTGAGTATCTGAGTATCTGAGTGTCTGAGTATCTGAGTGTGTGAGTGTCTGAATATCTGAGTGTGTGAGTATCTGAGTGTGTGAGTATCTGAGTGTGTGAGTATCTGATTGGCAGAGTGTGTCTGAGTATCTCAGTGTCTGAGTATCTGAGTGTCTGAGTGTGTGCATGTCTGAGTGTCTGAGTGTGTGTCTGAGTGTGTGAGTGTCTGAGTGTGTGAGTATCTGAGTGTGTGAGTATCTGAGTGTGTGAGTATCTGATTGGCAGAGTGTGTCTGAGAATCTCAGTGTCTGAGTATCTGAGTGTCTGAGTGTGTGCATGTCTGAGTGTCTGAGTGTGTGTCTGAGTGTGTGAGTGTCTGAGTGTGTGAGTATCTGAGTGTGTGAGTATCTGAGTGTCTGAGTGTGTGAGTATCTGAGTTTCTGAGTGTCTGAGTGTCTGAGTTTGTGCGTGTCTGAGTGTGTGAGTATCTGAGTGTCTGAGTATCTGAGTATCTGAGTATCTGAGTGTCTGAGTATCTGAGTGTCTGAGTATCTGAGTGTCTGAGTGTCTGAGTGTCTGAGTATCTGAGTGTCTGAGTGTCTGAGTATCTGAGTATCTGAGTATCTGAGTGTCTGAGTATCTGAGTGTGTGAGTATCTGAGTGTCTGAGTATCTGAGTGTCTGAGTGTCTGAGTGTCTGAGTATCTGAGTATCTGAGTATCTGAGTATCTGAGTGTCTGAGTGTGTGAGTATCTGAGTGTGTGAGTGTGTGAGTATCTGAGTGTGTGAGTGTCTGAATATCTGAGTGTCTGAGTGTGTGAGTATCTGAGTGTCTGAGTATCTGAGTGTCTGAGTGTGTGAGTATCTGAGTGTGTGAGTGTCTGAATATCTGAGTGTCTGAGTGTGTGAGTATCTGAGTGTCTGAGTATCTGAGTATCTGAGTATCTGAGTATCTGAGTATCTGAGTGTCTGAGTGTCTGAGTGTGTGAGTGTCTGAATATCTGAGTATCTGAGTATCTGAGTGTCTGAGTATCTGAGTGTGTGAGTGTCTGAATATCTGAGTGTGTGAGTATCTGAGTGTGTGAGTATCTGAGTGTGTGAGTATCTGATTGGCAGAGTGTGTCTGAGTATCTCAGTGTCTGAGTATCTGAGTGTCTGAGTGTGTGCATGTCTGAGTGTCTGAGTGTGTGTCTGAGTGTGTGAGTGTCTGAGTGTGTGAGTATCTGAGTGTGTGAGTATCTGAGTGTGTGAGTATCTGATTGGCAGAGTGTGTCTGAGAATCTCAGTGTCTGAGTATCTGAGTGTCTGAGTGTGTGCATGTCTGAGTGTCTGAGTGTGTGTCTGAGTGTGTGAGTGTCTGAGTGTGTGAGTATCTGAGTGTGTGAGTATCTGAGTGTCTGAGTGTGTGAGTATCTGAGTTTCTGAGTGTCTGAGTGTCTGAGTTTGTGCGTGTCTGAGTGTGTGAGTATCTGAGTGTCTGAGTATCTGAGTATCTGAGTATCTGAGTGTCTGAGTATCTGAGTGTCTGAGTATCTGAGTGTCTGAGTGTCTGAGTGTCTGAGTATCTGAGTGTCTGAGTGTCTGAGTATCTGAGTATCTGAGTGTCTGAGTATCTGAGTGTGTTAGTGTGTGAGTGTCTGAGTGTCTGACTGTGTGAGTGTGTGAGTATCTGAGTGTCTGAGTATCTGAGTATCTGAGTGTGTGAGTATCTGAGTGTCTGAGTATCTGAGTGTCTGAGTGTGTGAGTATCTGAGTGTGTGAGTGTCTGAATATCTGAGTGTCTGAGTGTGTGAGTATCTGAGTGTCTGAGTATCTGAGTATCTGAGTGTCTGAGTATCTGAGTGTCTGAGTATCTGAGTGTGTGAGTATCTGAGTGTCTGAGTATCTGAGTGTCTGAGTGTCTGAGTGTCTGAGTATCTGAGTGTCTGAGTATCTGAGTGTCTGAGTGTCTGAGTGTCTGAGTATCTGAGTGTCTGAGTATCTGAGTGTGTGAGTGTCTGAATATCTGAGTGTCTGAGTGTCTGAGTGTCTGAGTGTGTGAGTATCTGAGTGTCTGAGTGTGTGTCTGAGTGTGTGAGTGTCTGAGTGTCTGAATATCTGAGTGTGTGAGTATCTGAGTGTGTGAGTATCTGAGTGTGTGAGTATCTGATTGGCAGAGTGTGTCTGAGTATCTCAGTGTCTGAGTATCTGAGTGTCTGAGTGTGTGCATGTCTGAGTGTCTGAGTGTGTGTCTGAGTGTGTGAGTGTCTGAGTGTGTGAGTATCTGAGTGTGTGAGTATCTGAGTGTCTGAGTGTGTGAGTATCTGAGTGTCTGAGTGTGTGAGTGTCTGAGTGTGTGAGTATCTGAGTGTCTGAGTATCTGAGTATCTGAGTGTCTGAGTATCTGAGTGTCTGAGTGTCTGAGTATCTGAGTGTCTGAGTGTCTGAGTATCTGAGTGTTTGAGTGTGTGTGTGTGTGTGTGTGTGTGTGTGTGTGTGTGTGTGTGTGTGTGTGTGTGTGTGTGTGTGTGTGTGTGTGTGTGTGTGTGAGTGACAGTCTGACAATCAGACAATACGACACTCAGACAATCAGACACTCAGACATTCACACACTCAGATTGAGTGTCTGTGTGTGGGAGTATCTGTGTATGTGAGTATCTGAGTATCTGAGTGTGTGAGTATCTGGGTATCTGAGTGTCTGAGTATCTGAGTGTGTGAGTATCTGAGTGTGTGAGTATCTGAGTGTGTGAGTGTCTGAGTGTCTGAATATCTGAGTGTGTGAGTATCTGAGTATCTGAGTGTGTGAGTATCTGCGTGTGTGAGTGTCTGAGTGTGTGTGTGTGTGTGTGTGTGTGTGTGTGTGTGTGTGTGTGTGTGTGTGTGTGTGTGTGTGTGTGTGTGTGTGTGTGTGTGTGTATGTGTGTGTGTGTGTGTGTGAGAGAGAGAGAGAGAGTATCTGATTGTGTGCGTTTCTGAGTATCTGAGTGTGTGAGTATCTGAGTATCTGAGTGTGTGAGTATCTGCGTGTGTGAGTGTCTGAGTGTCTGAATATCTGAGTGTGTGAGTATCTGAGTATCTGAGTGTGTGAGTATCTGCGTGTGTGAGTGTCTGAGTGTCTGAGTATCTGAGTGTGTGAGTATCTGAGTATCTGAATGTCTGAGTATCTGCGTGTGTGAGTGTCTGAGTGTGTGAGTATCTGCGTGTGTGAGTGTCAAGGGAAGACAAAGTGTTGAGATGTGTGTTTGATCTGCTGTGTTTTCACATTTAGACTTCCTTCCCCTGTTTTTATTCACAGGATTCATCCATCAACTGCTTCATTGAAAAACGTTGCTAATTTTTGGTGTCATGTCGTGACAGAGTAACAGTGCGTGTCCAGCCTGTGCTAATCAAGAAATGAGAAGTGTCATTGTATATTCCAAAAGCGTGCTTTCATGCGCACATACATTTTCGTAAGGTGGTCCCAGGAATCGAACCAACTATCTTGGTGTTGCAAGCACCATTCTCTCTCTCTCTCTCTCTCTCTCTCTCTCTCTCTCTCTCTCTCTCTCTCTCTCTCTCTCTCTCTCTCTCTCTCTCTCTCTCTCTCTCTCTCTCTCTCTGTCTCTCTCTCTCTCTCTCTCTCTCTCTCTCTCTCTCTCTCTCTCTCTCTCTCTCTCTCTCTCTCTCGCTCTGTGCACTCTTCTCTAATGAACCCAGCGTGAGCCAGCAGAGCATGGTTTTATTACGCCCTTCTAATGTAATGTAGTCTCTGAGGAGAATGTCACAATGGCACCCTGAATGTCACACCACCACCACCACATCCCTCTGAGCTCAGCTCATTTGTGTCTGTCTGTCCTCAGGCCAGATACATTTCAATGCCCTTTTTAAAAGGATGGTTTTGTACCTTTCTAAATTGGAATAAACTCTGAGTCCCCTCCAACCCTGTCGACCACACTTCCTCCAACCCTCCTCGTTTTTTTGGACCTCTCATGAGTTGAATTAGCATTTGTAGGAACTGCGAGACATTTGCCACCATGGTTTGTGACAAATTTCACAGGTTCCGTTTGACTGCTGCTGCCTTGGGGGGAGGAGACGGAGCAGGGCAGCATTCAGTCAGACCATCTGTTGACTCTCTGTGACTGGCTGGAGCTACTTAGCGGATACTTAAAGGTCCAATGCAGCTGTTTTTATCTCAATATCAGATAATTTCTGGGTAACAATGAAGTACCTTACTGTATTTGTTTTCAATTCAAATTGTCAAAAATAAACCAAAATAGCTTCTTAGCAAAGGGGAATTTCTCAAACAAGAATTTAGCTAGGACTGTCTGAGAGTGTTCTGAGATGGGAGGAGAAAACAGAAAATGTGCTTTTATTGGCAGAGGTTTGGAACTCTTTCTTATTGGTCTATCAACTAATTTACCACATGATGATGTCACCAGGCAAGCCAAGACTCCATCCCACCAAAACATTCAGAAATTGCTGGCGGCCTTTCCAAACATCTCTTACACTAAAAGGGCATTATCATATGTTTCACACTTTCACATTATTATTCCAACCTCATAGTGTGGATAATATATGAAACAGGCAAATCGTGTTTTTCATTGCACTGGGCCTTTAAGAGGGGAGAGAGAGTGTGTGCACATGTGTCTGTGTGCGTGAGAGAGAGTCCTTCAAGGACCACCGCCATTTCTGCCACTGCTCTCTGAAGCCCAAGGGACTGTGATGTCTGGGGATTGGAATGTGACATCACCACAAGGCTCTCTAGGCATCAGCAGACTGAAAATGTAGTATTTACATGAGCTATTATGGAAAATTGTTTTGTAAGAAGAACTAAAATACCCCGTTCTTTTCAAATGTGCATATGTCTATGTGGGAAGATTATGTTTTTGAATGGAGACTGAGTGTACTGTATGCCCAGTGGTATTCATACATTGAGTGTGTTTTGAATGGACTCTTACTTTTACAGTGGTTTACTGTAATGCCATTAGTTAGATAACATCTAGGAAAATGGTAAATGTCCATTACATTTTCATAGAAAGGACATTTTCTTTTGGCACTCAGGCTTGAATAGAAGCAGAGGACAATTGGATGGAATAATAGTGTTTACACATAGATAGACTGAAAGGGCACAGAGTGGAGGGGTGAAGGGATGGAGGGGTGGTGTATTAACATAACGATACATCCTTAAAAAGCATGGAGGCAATTTACATCAGGGCTGGAAGGGCAGAGCAGAGCCAGGCAGTCTTCTGAGGCCTAAAGCACTTAGAATCCATTATGCTCTTCAACAGCCTATTAATTAAGGAGAGAGTGGTAGAGGGATGTATATAGGACATTCTGAATGTATAGGACATCTATACAGCTATAAATGATTGTTCTGTATGACAATCATTATAGAATGAGTTCTTTACAAAACCATGTTGTGGTAGATGTGAAAAGACTGTGTATTGTGGAAGTGGGTGAGAGATACGCATGGGAGGTATCTGTATTTATTATGGACCAAGGCAGCAGCTACTCTTCCTGGGGTCCAGCAAAATGAAGGCAGTTTATACCATTTTAAAAACATTACAATACATTCACAACAGATTTCACAACACATGACTGAACAGTAATCAAGGTGTGACTAGGGCCTGTAGGACCTGCCTTGTTGAATGTACTGTTAAGAAGGCAGAGCAGCACTTTATTATGGACAGACTTCTCCCCATCTTAGCTACTGTTGTATCAATATGTTTTGATGACAGTTTGCAATCCAGGGTTACTCCAATCAGTTTAATTACCTCAACTGGCTCAGTTTCCACATCATTCATTACAAGATTTAGTTGAGGTTTAGGGCTTAGTGAATGATTTGTCCGAAATACAATGCTTTTAGTTTTTGAAATATTTAGGACAAATGTATTCTTTGTCACCCATTCTGAAACTAACTGCAGCTCTTTGTTACATTTTGCAGTAATTTCAGTTGCTGTAATATCTGACGTGTATAGTGTTGAGTCATCCGCATACATAGACACACTGGCTTTACTCAGAGCCAGTGGCACATCATTAGTAAAGAATTTAAAAAGTAATGGGCCTAGACAGCTGCCCAGGGGAATTCCTGATTCTACCTTGATTATGTTGGATAGGCTTCCATTAAAGAACATCCTCTGTGTTCTGTTAGACAGGTAACTCTTTATTCATAATATAGCAGGGGGTGTAAAGCCATAACACATACGTTTTTCCAGCAGCAGACTATGATCGATAATGTCAAAAGCCGCACTGAAGTCTAACAAAACAGACCCCACAATCTTTTTATCATCAATTTCTCTCCGCCAATCATCAATAATTTATATACGTGTTGTGCTGGTTGAATGGGGCGGCAGGTAGCCTAGCGGTTAGAGCGTTGGAATAGTAGCCGGAAGGTTGCAAGATCAAATCCCCGAGCTGACAAGGTAAACATCTGTTGTTCTGCCCCTGAACAAGGCAGTTAACCCACTGTTCATAGGCCGTCACTGAAAACAAGAATTTGTTCTTTAACTGACTTGCCTGGTTAAATTAAAACATTTAAATGTCCTTCCATATAAGCATGCTGAAAGTCTGTTGTCAATTTGTTTACTTTAAAATTGTCACATGTATTGACGCTGGAGAGACGAAGCAGGTACGGGGAGTAAAACATTTAATAAAGACAGACATAGAACGAGACAGGAACAGCGACAGCAAACTAATATTAAAGACAAAAACAATACAATGCAGCAGCGGGGAACAGAGCTGGGAAACTGACAAATATTTCGGAGGAAATGAACAGGTGATAAGTGAGTCCAGGTGAGTCCAACAGCGTTGATGCACGTGACGAGGGAAGGCAGGTGTGCGTGATGGATGCCAGGAGTGCGTGATGCAGGGTAACCTGGCGCACTCAAGCGGCCAAGATGTTCAAATGTTCATAAATGACCAGCATGGTCAAATAATAATAATCACAGTCCTTTAGCGCCAGGGGGAGGGAAGAGCGGAGGCAGACGTGACAGTACCTCCCCCTCTTGGGGCGCCACCCGGTGTCACACCTGGGCAAACTGGCCGAGACATGGGCGCTGGGCAAGCCGGGTGCGGCGTGAAAGCCCGTCGAACCGGCAGGAGGGTGAGAGCCTAGCGAGCCGGCTGAGGCATGGAAGCCCGAGGATCCGGCTGAGGCAAGACTTCTGTCGATCCCGCTGCAGAGAAGGAGCCCGAAGATCCGGTGGAGTGTGACGTGGGATGGGAAGCCGCCAAGCCAACCGAGGCAAGGAAACCTCTCGAGCCAGCCAGGGCGTGAAAGCCCGACAGGCTGGCTTAGGCACCCCCGGTTCCAATCTCCTTTCAGTCAGTCATGCTTTTAGCTATTTGTTGTTATGTAAGATCCTGTATCCTGCTGTGCCTATTTCCTTGCCTGATCCTGTTTCTCCTCTCACTGCAGTTTTGCTGCTCTGACTCTGGTTCCTGTCTCCTGTTCCACATCTCATCACCCCGCTACCCTGTTCTGGATTCAACTCATTACCACTCCCTTGGATTCCCCTCCGGACCTGTTTACCCTGTCCCAACCCAGCTCACTCCAACCTCAGCTTCCACATCTGGTTTCCTGGTTTCCTACAACTCATCCAAGCTTCCCTGGATCTGCACTTAATCTGTGTTACAAGAAATATCATGCTTCATTCAACCCCGTTTCCTGGTCTGAGTCTGCTCTTGGGTTCCCCTGTGCTGCTCCGCATAACAAAACTAGCATTGCATCTGGTCAAACACCATTTTTCCTGAAAGTTTACTAAGGGTTGGTAACAGGCTGATTGATCAACTATTTGAGCTGGTAAAGGGGGCTTTACTATTCTTAGGTAGGATAACTTTTTCTGACCTTTTCTTCCCTCCAGTCCTGAGGGCACACACTTTCTAGTAAACTTAAATTGAAGATATGGCAAATAGGAGTGGCAATATCGTCCGTTATTATCCTCAGTCATTTTTCATCCAAGTTGTCAGACCCCGGTGGCTTGTCAATGTTGATAGACAACATTACTTTTTCCACCTCTTCCACACTCACTTACAGAATTCAAAATTAAAACGCTTGTCTTTCATAATTTGGTCAGATATACTTGGATCTGTAGTGTCGGTGTTTGTTGCTGGCATGTCATGCCTACGTTTGCTAATCTTGCCTATGAAAAAATCATTAGTTGGCAATATCAGTGGGTTTTGTGATGAATGAGCCATTGGATTCAATGAATGATGGAGCGGAGTTTGCCTTTTTGCCCAAAAATGTAATTTAGGGTGCTCCACATCGGTTACACACAGACTATAGGAGGTAGTAGAGGGCATTGGGAAATACTAAAAGTACTGTCTGGGTTTCTGTAGTGAGATGTACTCCCTGGGCGATGATGAGTTCTATCACCATGCCTCTCGCCTCTACAGATTCTGTCTTCTACCACCAGTCTCTATTATTTACGACAGCCAGACACACACGCATGCACATACACAAACATGCACACGTGCAAGCACAACCACAGAGACACACACACACACACACACACACACACACACACACACACACACACACACACACACACACACACACACACACACACACACACACACACACACACACACACACACACACACACACACACACACACACACACACACACACACACACACACACACTCTGCCTTCCACGCAGCAGACAGCCTGTCATATTTACGACAGCCCCTCTGACAAACAGGACAAGGCTGTTTCCCCAACCAACCTGCTGCATTTTACTTTTATGGGTGAAGGGATAAAGTGTGTGAGAGAGAAGAGGAGATTTGACAGAGAGGAGAGGAGAGAGAGAAGAGGAGAGGAGATGAGCTAACAGAGAGAGGAGAGGAGAGAGAAGAGGAGAGGAGAGCTGTGACAGAGAGAAAGTGGAGATGAGAGAGAAGAGGAGAGGAGAGCTGTGACATAGAGAGGAGAGGAGAGCTGTGACAGAGAGGAGAGGAGAGCTGACAAAGAGAGAGGAGAGGAGAGAGAGAAGAGGAGATGAGCTAACAGAGAGAGGAGAGGAGAAAGAGAAGAGAGGAGAGCTGTGACAGAGAGGAGAGGAGAGCTGACAAAGAGAGAGGAGAGGAGAGAGAAGAGGAGATGAGCTAACAGAGAGAGGAGAGGAGAGAAGAGCTGTGACGGAGAGAAGAGAGGATAGAGAAGAGGAGAGGGGAGCTGTGACAGAGAGAGGAGATGAGAGAGAAGAGGAGATGAGCTAACAGAGAGAGGAGAGGGGAGAGAAGAGGAGAGGAGAGGAGAGCTGTGACTGAGAGAAAGAGGATAGAAGATGAGAAGAGAACTTACAGAGAGAGAGAGGAGAGGAAATAGAGAAGAGGAGAGCTGACAGAGAGAGGAGAGGAGAGAGAGAAGAGCAGAGTTGTGACAGAGACATTGCGAGAGAGAAGAGGAGAGTTGTGACAGAGAGGGAGAGAGGAGAGGAGAGAGAGAAGAGGAGAGTTGTGACAGAGAGGGAGAGAGGATAGGAGCGAGAGAAGAGGAGAGAAGAGCTGGCAGAGAGAGAGGAGAGAGAGAAGGGAAGAGGAGAGCTGTGACAGAGAGAGAGGAGAGAGGAGGGTAGAGCTGACAGAGAGAAGAGAGAGAAGAGGAGATGAGAGCAGTGACAGAGAGAGAGAGGAGAGAGAGAATAAGAGAGGAGAGCTGACAGGGAGATGAGAGAAGAGGAGAGGAGAGCTGTAACAGAGAGAGAGAGGAGAGAGAGAAGAGGAGAGCTGGCAGAGAGAGAAAGGAGAGCTATGAGAGAGAGGGAGAAAGAGAGAGAGAGGAGAGGAAAGAGAGAAGAGACGAGGAGAGCTGACAGAGAGAGAAGTGAGAGCTATGAGAGAGAGAGGGAGAAAGAGAGAGAGAGAGAGGAGAGGAAAGAGAGAAGAGAAGAGGAGAGCTGACAGAGAGAGAGAGAGAGAGAGAGAGAGAGAGAGAGAGAGAGAGAGAGAGAGAGAGAGGAGAGGAAAGAGAGAAGAGGAGAGCGGTGACAGAGAGAGAGAGAGAGAGATAGAGAGATTGCTTTGGCAATGTTAACACATGTTTCCCATGCCAATAAAGCCCCTTGAATTGAATTGAATTGAATTGAGAGATAGAGAGAGAGAGGAGAGCTGTGACAGAGAGAGAGATAGGAGAGGAAAGAGAGAAGAGGAGAGTGGTGACAGAGAGAGTGAGGGGAGGAGAGGAAAGCTTCAACAGAGAGCATGAGAACCCACATGAAGAAATACTATAGTGTATAGTGTGGTAGGAATTCACTGTAGTGTTGTTGTGGACTTTACTGTAGTATTCACTGTAGTTTATTGTAGTGTACTGCAGTATTTACAGTTTACTATAGTAGAAATACTGTAGTAGGAAAAATAGTAGTATATACTATAGTAATTACTGTGGTGTTTTTGCAGACATTACTGTAGTATTTACTAGAGTGTTTTTGTTTTATTATCTTTTACTTAAAAGTGGGATATTTCTCCTTGAGGAAACCTACTGGAGAAATACTAAAAGAGCACTTTTCTATAACCTGTAGGTAGGTCTGGGTTCTGAATGGAGAGTCCAGCACTTCTGCTCTTGTCATTAACCTGTAGGGGACACATTATATGGTCTGTACTTGGCATGTAGGTTTCTCACTAACAGGTGGCAGAATTTGAAATATAGGGGAGAGGAATGCTACCAACTCTCACAGTCTCATGTCAGAATTTGACGTTCATCCATGTTTCTCAAATGTCAAATTTCGACGTTGTTCCAAACGTCAAATTTTGAAGTGTTTAGGGTTACGTTTAGGCATTAACTCCACATTCTTCAGGTTAGGCATTAACTCTGAATGGGTAAGGTAAGGGTTAAGGTTTGGGATAAAACAAAAATATAAAAACAACTTTCTATCGCTGGATTCAAACTCACAACCTTTGGAATCAGAGGCAGAGGCAGATGCTTATGCCTATCCACCATCCCTGTCCACAAAACCAAAACCTACTTGAAGGTAACAGTGCTCACTGTTTCCCTAGTGGCTGGATCCACATCATGTCCCGGCACCCTCAAACGTGGATGGACGTTGAATACTGACTTGTATAACGGGTGACCTGGCTCGGGGAATGGACAGGGTATATACATATTAAATACTTCAGTATTTACTAAAGTTGCGGACTGTGGTGTTTCTGAGGACATTTCTGCAGTATTTACTGAAGTGATTTTTGTGTGGATAATACTGTAATATTTACTAGAGTATTCTACAATATACTACAACATTCTATACTAAATACTTATGATCGAGGGATACTACAGTGTGTAGTATAGTATTCTACAGTATACTAAAGTTTACTACAGAATTGTATATTAAGTACTGTAGTATTCTATAGTAAACTGTAGTATTTTTTTAATGTGGGAAAGGTGCCCTTCAACCTAACACAAGCCTAATTCAAGGTCCACGTAGGTCCAATTTACTACATTCACAGTCGTACCACTTCCCTCTTTCATATTGTCATTGAGAGGCTTTTTATATGATATTGATATAGATGTTCAACCTTTTATCCCAGATAGTTCTTGGCCTGCTCTGGTGTCATGTCTGAGTCAGTCTTAACATCTTGTTACATAGGCATTCTCCTGTAATATCCTAGTAAACTGCATTATTTTTATGTGGCAAGGATAGGAAAGAGGAGAAGAGAGTAGAGGAAAGAGGAGAGGAGAGGAAAGAGGAGAGGAGAGGAAAGAGGGGATGAGAGGAAAGAGGAGAGGAGAGGAAAGAGGAGAGGAGAGGAAAGAGGGGAGGAGAGGAAAGAGGAGAGGAGAGGAAAGAGGGGAGGAGAGGAAAGAGGAGAGGAGAGGAAAGAGGAGAGGAGAGGAAAGAGGAGAATAAAAGAGGAGAGGAGAGAAGAGGAGTGCTGTGACAGAGAGCAGAAGTAGGAGTAGAAAGAGAGAGACAAGAGGAAAGGAGAGACAAGAGGAGAGTTTCAACAGAGCGAGAGAAGGAGAGGAAAGAGAGAAGAGGAGAGCTGTGACAGAGTGAGCGAGAGAGAGAGAGAGAGAGAGAGAGAGAGAGAAGAATAGTATAGGAGAGCCTTGACAGAGAGAGGCAGCCAGTCCAGACTGCTGATGCTGCTGATGTGATGTAAGGCTTCTTCTCAGCAGCTCCTCTGTGTGTGTGTGTGTGTGTGTGTGTGTGTGTGTGTGTGTGTGTGTGTGTGTGTGTGTGTGTGTGTGTGTGTGTGTGTGTGTGTGTGTGTGTGTGTGTGTGTGTGTGTGTGTGTGTGTGCGCGTGCGTGCATGCATGCATGCATGCTTTCGTGCTTGTGTGTGTGTGTGTGTGTGTGTGTCTATGCTCCTATTTCTAGGCCTGCAGTCTCAGCTCCAGCACCATTAATCAAGCAGTAGAAGTTAAGTGTTACTGCAGGCAGTAGCGTTGTCGTGGCAACACTTATAAATTGCACAGGAAGATGCATAATTAGTTTGCTCGAGACAAATCTATTTTACAGTTGTAGCTTGCTACTGTATTCAGTTGGGGATGGGGTTTGTGCTGATTGCTTTCCTACAGGGTTGTAGATGAGGATAATAAGGGTTTTTGGACCAGCGGCTGTGTTGACTCACCTACTGATGAAAGTGCAGGCTCAGTGAAGAAAGTTTTGAAACCCAAATGAGAATTGATGAATCTGAGCAAAAACAGATGGAAATAGAATAAACTTTTGAGGCACCCAACCCCAATGACACTTAGTGAAGCCAAGTGGCTGGAAGTATAAACATCTCAGAGCCTTCAGTGTAGGCCTGCTGGTCCTTACAGCTGAGCTCAATATGTTGCTCTTGGTCACTTGTTAGTCTGTCTAGACAGACAGGTTGCCTCTACAATATTACCAGTGATCTCCTAGGTCTGGGTTTTCCAGGACTAGTCAGTTGTTCCGCTGGCCTGCACCTTGTTATATCAGTTGAACCAAATCATACTATACAGATGAGCATGAAATAGAGAATACGTTTTCCAAGCTTTGCTGATAGCGCAAAATAACTGTTTCCAGGCCAGTTCTGTGTGTATG
Organism: Salvelinus fontinalis; assembly: GCF_029448725.1. Taxonomy (NCBI): domain Eukaryota; kingdom Metazoa; phylum Chordata; class Actinopteri; order Salmoniformes; family Salmonidae; genus Salvelinus; species Salvelinus fontinalis. The sequence goes on from NC_074665.1 coordinate 73,626,942, forward strand.
AAAGCGCTTTGCTGCATGATAGTGGACGGCTTTAGTTGGCCCTGCCCAGTCAAAACTGTTCTCAGACCTGTCTCTGATCCTGTTCTGTGAGGCCTGCTTTATCACTGAGCCAGGCTGAACAACCTGTCCTGTCCTCTCTCTGTGTCACTGAGCCAAAGTCAAGATAATGCCCATTCTCCTCCTCCTAACTCCCTCTGACCCAGGCCTGCAGAGGTACACTATACCTTTCTTCTTCCAGCCAAGACACACACACACACACACACACACACACACACACACACACACACACACACACACACACACACACACACACACACACACACACACACACACACACACACACACACACACACACACACACACACACACACACACACACACACACACACACACACACACACACACACACTCTACATGACCTTTCCCACCTGTACGAACTCCTTTGCCAAGTTTACATATCATCAGATAGGTTCACAGAGTTCCAGAGTCCCATTTTTCCTCCCTGTCAGCACACTCGCTCTTCTAGTGTATGTTTTCCCTTTAAGAACAGTACTCCCATCAGCCCCTGCCAGCCCTGTTCTTGTTCTCAGCCCCAGCCAGCCCTGTTCTTGTTCTCAGCCCCAGCCAGCCCTGTTCCTGTTCTCTGCCCCAGCCAGCCCTGTTCTTGTTCTCAGCTCCAGCCAGCCCTGTTCTTGTTCTCAGCCCCAGCCAGCCCTGTTCTTGTTCTCAGCCCCAGCCAGCCCTGTTCTTGTTCTCAGCCCCAGCCAGCTCTGTTCTTGTTCTCAGCCCCAGCCAGCCCTGTTCTTGTTCTCAGCCCCAGCCAGCCCTGCTGTATTTACATGTAATTGGTAATGATAGTGCTCCAGGTGCCATTTTGGATGATTGATAATATAGTACTCCTCTTAATGGAGGAAGCAGACATGACACAAAGTCCTTCTCTCTCTCTTTCTCCCTCTCTCTCTAGCTCTCTCCCTCTCTCTTTCTCCCTCTCTCGCTCTCTCTCTGTCTCTCTCTCTCTGTTTCACTCTCTGTCTCTCTCTCTGTCTCTCTCTGTTTCTCTCTCTGTTTCTCTCTCTCTCTCTCTCTGTCTCTCTCTCTGTCTCTCTCTCTGTCTCTCTGTGTGCAGACTTATAAACTACTCCTCTCCTCAGAGGGTACTCACCCTCTGCCCAGGCCGAGAACTACCCGCTGACGAGGCGCTGTGGCTGGGGCAATTTGTCCAACATGAATAGCCTCTCTTGGGAGTGTGTTTAAGTGTTAAATGAACTCAATACTAATCCTCCACAGCGCTGGGGCACTCGTCAAAAATGGCACCCTATTCTCTATATAGCACACAATGGGTTCAGGTCAACAGTAGTGCCCTATATAGGGAATAACATGCCATTTGGGACGCACTGAGCAGCAGTAGTAGCAGCCATTTGAAGACTGTTTATGTAAATTCAAGGTGATGTGATTGTCTCTCGGCGCTGGTTTACCGTCCATTTCTCATCTCCCCTGGGGACAGACTGCTACAGTCACTCCAGTTATCCCCCTTCTCCACCTCCCCTCCACCTCCCCTCCACCCCTCCACCCCCAATGGGAGTATGAACAGGCAGACAAACGGATGGGAGTACAGGCCTGAATACATTGGAATACATATAGAGAATCCACACAGAAATATCACAGTAATGATGCCAGTTATCCTCCTCTCTGTGTCTCTTTCTGGACCATTCTCTTCCCCATGCTGGTAGGCCTCCACACACAACGTTTGTGCACCATCAGCAGACACATTCTTTATCAAACAGAAATGACCTGTGGTTTATGTAGTGTGTGTGTGTGTGTGTGTTTTGTAGTAAAGATATTGGAAGTGTTCCAGTGCTAACAGTAGGGGGCAGCAGGAAGCTATGCTGACATCCAACATTTGCTTTCTCTCCTCCTCCTACTCTCGCTCTCTCTCTCTCTCCCCTAACTCTATGTCTCTCTCTCCCTCTCTTTTTCTCTCCCAAACAGGATTGTGGTGTGCCTGCCCTCCAGACATCTGGCTGGTTGTAAAGAAAACCGGATAAATAACAACAAAGGCTGAATGACATGTAACAGAATTTATGCTCCATGGAGACACATATTCCCTGTTATGATATTACAGTCCTTTTATTGGTGGCTGCACCCTAAATGGTCGTGGTCAGAAGTTGTGCACTATATAGGAATTAGGGTGCCATTTGGGACGCAGCTAATTTATGTCGCTTTGCGTCAGCGGTTATGTTAAAGAGCACTTGTGTTTTTCTCTGAAAGCTATTTGTTAAATAAAAAGCAGATGAGAGAGAAGGGTAGGGAGAGATAGAGAATAGAGCAGAGCAGAGAGAGGAGAGGAGGGGAAGGGATGGAAGTGAGAAAAGGTAGAAAATATTAGGAGAGAGGGGGAGACGGAGAGAGAGGGAGAGAGATAGTGACAAACAGTAAGAGTATGGGTCATTAATTAATACAGCTGGCAGTGTGAAGGGAACCAATTCACCCCTAGACTGGAACACCACTCACCCCCGCCCCTCAGGAGGAGGAGGGAGGTGGGAGGAGGGAGGAGGAGGAGGGGAAGGAGGAGGAGGAGACAGAGGAGGAGGAAGAGGAGAGGGAGGAGGAGGAGGGAGGAGGATGAGGAGGAGAGGGATGAGGAGGAGAAGGAGGATGAGGAGGAGAGGGATGAGGAGTATGGGCTGGGCTGGGTTCTGTATGGTAGAGGGTGACATGGTTGATTTCAGAAGCTGGTGTTTTTTTCATTGTGATTTCTGTGCTGTACCGTTGGCCACCCATACAGGAGATTGTGCTGGGCTCTGTCAGGGGCAGAGGATGACAGCTGGCACTCTCTACCCCCCTGATGATCACAGTGTGCTTGTGTCTGTTGGAGGGGGACCAGCCTCGTGTTGCCCGCATACCCCGGCCTTCCCCATTCTGCCCAGGTCCCCCTACTACCACCCCATTCTGCCCACTCCATCCCGCTCCCCTGCACAGCAAAAACACACACACACAAGCACACACATTACCGCCGCCCGCCCGCCCACACACTCACAAACACACTGATCTCCCTCCCTGCCACACACACATGCAGGCACACATACACACAGCAGCCCGCTACCCTGCTCCCTCAGATCCTCACGCTGCATATGGGCCTGACCAACCGTAGCCAACCATGGAAACCTGCCCTACCAAATTAGAGGCAGTCGCCAGCTGGGCCCCCCGCCACCAACAGACGTGTGTGTGTCTGTGTGTGTATGATGTATATCTGCGTGTGTGTGTGTGTGTGTGTGGAGTTGTTTGAATGTGTGTGTGTGTGTGGCGACGGATGGGGGTCGACAGTGCGCGTTCACAGACCGGTGCGCTACATCCCAGCTCCCCGCATCTGCCGGGTTAGGGTGAGCATCCAGCCAGGACGGGTTGTGCAGGCTCTAAGTTCGAGACCTCCAGTGCGCCTCCACGGCCCAGTGTATCCGGTGCCTCTGCCAAGAACAAAGCCTCCTGTATGTCTCCCCGGGCTGGTGAGTCCTGTGCCTGCTGCCAGAACCAGGCCTCCTGTATGTCTCCCCAGCCTAGTGAGTCCTGTGCCTGCTGCCAGAACCAGGCCTTCTGTATGTCTCCCCAGCCTGGTGAGCCCTGTGGCAGCTCCACGTATCAGACTGCCCATACGTCTCCTCACTCCAGTGATGATCCATGGCAACAAGCCTCCAGTGATGATCCATGGCACGAAGCCTCCAGTGATGATCCATGGCACAAAGCCTCCAGTGATGATCCATGGCAAGAAGCCTCCAGAGATGATCCATGGCACGCAGCCTCCAGATCCAGCACGCAGCCTCCAGTCCGGGGCCTCCAGGGGCGGTGCCCAGTCCGGGGCCCGCAGCGAGGGTGCACAGTCCGGGGCCCACAACGAGGGTGCCCAGTCCGTGGCCCGCAACGAGGGTGCCCAGTCCATGGCCCGCAACGAGGGTCCCCAGTCCGGGGTCGGCGACGAGGGTCCCCGCACCAGAGGTGCCACCAAAGTGGGGTGAGCCAGTGGTGGAGCGGGGTCTGCGTCCCGCACCTGAGCTGCCACCGCGGAGAGATGCCCATGGCGACATCTACTATTAAAATAAAATGTACGCTCACTACGCTGCACCTTGGTCCTCTTCTTTTCACGGCCGTGACAGTCTCCTTGTCACCAAGTAGCCAAATCGAACGCTCTGCACCGTATTGTGACGTTTTATTGATAATAACAACCTATACATTTTTTCTTTCATGAAACAATCCAAAGCGGTCAAGTCAAACCATAACTCTTATATTGTATCCAAACATACAGCTCTGAGTTAGACAAGGTTACCATTCTCAATTATGCAATCACTTCAACATTATTTTTGAAGTTAGCTGGAGTAGGAGAGTTATCCTTGCATTATAATGTGGATGTCTTCTCATTT